>NW_027142507.1:602500-762900 GCF_026170545.1 Melanerpes formicivorus
TCTCCTGCTCTCAGCTTTGCCATCCTAGTCCCTAAGTCAGCTTTTCCTCCACAGCAGATCAGGTCCCAGTCAAAGCAACTCACCAAAGGTTCAGGAGGCAAATGAGTCCCAGACCCCAGCAAACAGAAACGGAGGAGGACAGAATTCTGCTGCATCCAGGGGTTCTAACCATGGCTTGAAATTCTTTGTGAGCCTTCAGCTGCAGCTAAAGCTGCAGCATTGTTGTGCTTCCCTCTGTGCCCCCACCTTGTGTTTGTCCTGCTAAAGACAAAACAAAAATGGAAGTACTGAAAAAAGGACTCTGGGGAAATGGCTTGAGGAGGAAGAGGATGTTCATGTTTGCAGTCCAAGGCTGTGTAGTAAGGGAGCACAGGAGCCTGGAAAGCATCAGGGAATGAGCTCTGCTCGTGCACAAAGCCAGGTCTGCCTTGCTGCAGGGCCGTGCTTGGTGTGGAGCATGCTGCCACAGGAGAAGGCCCAGCAAATGCTGCAGTGGATGCAAGTCATGAAGTTTAGAATAGAATAGAATAGAATAGAATAGAATAGAATAGAATAGAACAGAACAGAACAGAACAGAACAAGCCAGGTTATCAAAGTCCACTCTGATTAAGTTCTTGGGGTGTAATTTGGTGTTCCAGCTGCTCAGGTACTTCCCAGTTCAGCCATTGGGTGAAATGCCACACAGTTTAAAAGGAAAATATTGTTTTAATCTATCTGTTTTGCCCACAGCAATTATTTTGTAGCTTCCTGTATGAACTGCATCAGCTGTATCAGTCCAAGTTTCTATCCATGCTTCTGACCGCTGTGAGAAGCAGGTTAGGGTTGGTGAACATGCCTGGGCCGCCAGTGGAGAACCTTCACCCCGTGGGTCTGACCATTCCTGACACACTCCAGGCACATTTCATTAGGGATAAAAAAAGTTATCAGAGGTTCAACATGGTAAACCCTAATTTGAATCTCCTCACATGACTGTGGGTAGAAAGGAAAAAGGTTTGAGCACACAAGACTTGCAGAGGTTTTAGTTATATCTCTAGCTATGTATCTGGGTCTCTATCTCTTTGTCTCTATATCTCTATGCCTATCTATCTCTACCTCTACCTCTATCTCTATCTCTATCTCTATCTCTATCTCTATCTCTATCTCTATCTCTATCTCTATCTCTATCTCTATCTCTATCTCTACCTCTACCTCTATCTCTATCTCTACCTCTATCTCTATCTCTACCTCTGTCTCTATCTCTATCTCTATCTCTGTCACTTTATCTATCATCTATCTGTCTATCTATCTATCTATCTATCTACCTACCTACCTACCTACCTACCTATCATCATCTCTATCTCCTCTCTGCCTATCTGTCTGCCTATCTAGTGCTGGAACACAATGGTGAAAGATGCTTTCCCTTTATTCTTACCTTTATTTCATCACATCACTCCTCGTTGCCCTTGTCTCCTATCAAAGAAACTGCTCAGACTGCCAGGGGTAGCCAATGCCTCACTACCCACTTCTCAGATCAATTCCATGAACTGTTCCTGCAAGGAAGGAGCCAAGGAATGTAATAAACTTCAGACTTTTTTGTGCTGAGCAGAGCAAAAGTCAGTGGAGTTGTTTGGAGCCATTCCTCTGCTGTAGCAAGCTTGCACATGATGAGAGTCTGTAACAGGCAGGTTTGTATTAGGCCTCTGACAGCACTGTTGAGATCTGAGCTGGTGCAGCACTGCTTTTGCTTTCCAAACTTAGGTGTTAAAGCCATTTTTAAGGGTTATATTTGAACAGTGCTTGCTGCAGTATTTGTTTTTCCCTTCTGATTAATGACTCAAGATGTCTCTGATAAATTAACTTGCTTCTGTCTCCTCTGCATTTCTTTGCCATGCTGTTATGAGTGCAAGTCCCACGAGAGGGTATTGCTTCTGATCAGATGCAGGCTGTGAATCAGGATTGGTGTTACCTCCCCTCTTTTGGTACCACATAACTTCTGCATCATCATCACCCTCAATCAAAGCTGATCTTAACTCTCCAGTTCACCAAACCTGTCCATGACCATAGTGTCACTTCTCCATCTGCCAACCCTTTCTGTTACTACCTTTATAGCACATGAGTAGATCATCTTCCTGCCTCTGTATTGCCCTTGGTTCATGCCTTCTCTGATGTGTCATTTCACAGGCAGCCCAGGAAGGCGGAAAGATACAGCAGCCAAAAGCAAACCAGGAAAGGCTCCGCGGCTGAAACAGAAAGGTAGGCTTGCTGACGGGTGAGCTCTGGCAGTCAGCCTGGTGGCAGCTTTTGGCATCTGCCTCTGAGGTGACTTCTGCAGTGGAGCACCTGTGGCAGTACCAAGAGCTATGTTGTTGTCATCTGCAGTGTTACTGTCATGGACTGAGCTGAATCTGTCATCATTGTATCTCTCTGATCAGCACTGCTGGCTGTGTTGCGCTCACCGTGGCACTGCTCCCATATCCTCTGTGCCCCCTCTTCACCATCCCAGTGGTAGTTCCTGCTGTTGAATTGGAGCAGCTCTGCAGTGTGAGAGTAGAGCTGGCTGTGCTCTGGCCTTCCACTGCTGTTTCGTTCTGTGTCCACATGGATATCACCCAAGCATTTTTGCTGAGCGCTGCCCAGGACGTGCCCTGCTGTGCAGACAGCTGCCAGGCTGGGAGAAAGGCACTCGGCTACCCAGCACCACCCCCACAAAGCATTCACTTAACCCTGCAGAGTATCTCTTTGACACCTTGGGGTAGTAGATACACAGTGATAGGCTGAGGAAGCTGGGGGGGTTCAGCCTGGAGAAGACTCCAGGGGGACCTCAGAGCTGCCTGAAGGGATCCTGCAGGATGGCTGAAAGGTGTAGAGTACCTGTGGTCATCCAGAGGAAAAATGCTCTCACTCTGTGGCACCTCAATACCATGCCTAGAGGCCAGGCACTTGGTATCATAGTATCCTGGTATCAGTCAGGGTTGGAAGGGACCACAAGGATCAGCCAATTCCAACCCCCCTGCCATGGGCAGGGACACCCCACACTAGATCAGCCTGGCCAGAGCCTCAGCCAGCCTGGCCTTAAACACCTCCAGGGACAGAGCCCCAACCACCTCCCTGGACAACCCATTCCAGGGCTTCACCACTCTCATGGGGAAGAACTTCCTCCTCCCCTCCAGCCTGAATCTCCCCACCTCCAGCTTCATTCCATTCCCCCTAGTCCTATCACTGCCTGAGATCCTGAGCAGTCCCTCCCCAGCCTTCCTGTAGCCCCCTGCAGATCCTGGAAGGCCACAATGAGGTCACCTGGGAGCCTTCTCTTCTCCAGACTGAACAGCCCCAACTCCTTCAGTCTGTCCTCACAGCAGAGCAGCTCCAGCCCTCTGCTCATCCTCCTGGCCCTGCTCTGGACACCTTCCAGCCCCTCCAGATCCCTCTTGCAATAGGGGCTCCAGAGCTGGAGGCAGGACTCCAGGTGGGGTCTCACCAGAGCTGAGTAGAGGGGGAGAATCACCTCCCTCGACCTGCTAGCCACACTTCTCCTGCTGCAGCCCAGGCTCTGGTTGGCTTTCTGGGCTGCAAGTGCACACTGAGAGCTCACTTGCTGTCCAGCTTTCTGTGGCCTTGTGCAGTTACTGCATCTGCACAGAAGTTAACAAATAGAAAGGTTGCAAATAAAATAGGAAAGTTACAAATAAATCATAAAGGCAGCAAATGTGAAGGTAACAAAACAAAAAGGTTGCAAATCATAAAGATTATAAATAAAATACAAAGATTATAAATAAAGGAGAAAATATTCTCCATCCCATACAACAGGCTAGAAATAAAGTGTAGAAGGTTAACCAAGCATGGAGGTGGATTTGGGGTTGCCCTCCTGCCCCAGGGCATGACCATGAATCATTCCTAGGGAGCTCCTTTCCAGTCAGTGGGTTTTGCCTGGCACAGTGTTTAGGAGCAGACCCCAGCAGCAAGGCTCAGGCAAATATTTCTGCACAGCTGCAGTAGTTAGAGAAATTAAGTGTGAGGCCTTTGAGGTCCCCTAGGTGCCCAGCCCTGTGTGTGTGCCCAGCCCTGTGTGTGTGCCCATGGTGTACACCCAGCGCAGCCTTCCTCAAACTCATCTTCAGCGTTCAGCACTCAGTGTGTGTTTAGGACAGAAACCCCTCTGCATTTGAGTGATTTCCCTCGTGTCTCACTTTCCTTTGCAGAATACACCACCAAGGAAGTCCCTCGCAGTCCCCTCCTGCAGACACAGCCTTCAGCAGCCGCAGGGGAAGGCAGCTCCCGCAGGTTCCTGTAAGGAGTGGCAGTATAGAGCAAGGTATCAAACCATGAGCTCCTGGCAGCTCAGACTCTTTCATTTCTTACCTTTCTTTGCCTAAAGTCTGCTTTGATAACCATGTGTTCAATGCTATCACTCTACAATACAGCAGCAGAAGAGCATGAAAGCACATTTGTGGTGTGGGAGACCCAGGAGAGTTTGGCCAGAGGATTACTACCCCTGGGTCAATGCCTTCGTTCTCTAGCACCCTTGGGTGTTTCTCTGCTCTTAGAGTCGTGTGCTGCTTTCCAACACACACCTTGGTGGTCCGCTAAAGAAGCCAGGGGCAAAGCTGCTGGTGGTGCTTTCACAGCCTGACTCCTTTCTTACCTCATGCTTTCTATTAATGGTTGTGCATCACTAACAGAGACCAAGAATAAACATCTCAAACCTGCCTTGCTTCTGGAGTTCAGTGAATGAGCAAATGGTCACCATGGGAAACAGGAGCGCACAGGGCATCAGCTCCTTCTCTCCTGAGAAGCAAACAAGCAGGCAAGGAGTGCTGCTGTGTGCTGAAACAAACAACAGCTACCAACCTAGAGCTCCTGGTTGTGGAGTATCTCTTTTCCATCCTCCTGTGACACAGGATGAAGATTGCTGTTCCCTTGTCCAGCGCCATGCTGCACAGAGTCTGAGCTGTTATGCTGCAGCGGCGTGGCCCAGTGGATAAGATTTGCACATCCAGATTCTCTTCTGTGTTTCAAAGGCTGTGTGCTCAGTGACTGCAAGGGGCAGCTGTGCTGGCCACGTGCTGCAAGGCCTCTCTTCTACATGGAAGTGCTTCTAGTAATGAAAGACTGTGGTGCTCGGTAGAGCTGTGGGCAGGTTGCTTTCCTGAATAGGTGATGCTGCTGGCCATGGCCCTCTGACCACGCTGCATTGCCACAGGGGTGTCTGTGTGATGGCCTCCATTAACGTGCAAGCACTTGGGATGAGGTTTCTGGGTTTGAGCTGTGCTGGCACACTGCACCTCCACTTCATACCTATCAACTCTGCATTTGTGTTTTAGGCATGTGTCGATGCTGAACGGTCCAGATCCTCACCCAAGTGGGACCTTTGCCTTCCAGCCCTCTGATTCTGTGCTGTAGTGAACCTAGGACTAAACCAGCATTTAAACCCTTTGCAAACTACTCTCACAGTTTCTGTTTCTGCATATTAGTAGGCTGGGGGCTTCCTAGGGACGTGCAACAAGTGCTGAGTTTCAGCCTTCTCCTGTGTTTGCCATTTCAGAGCGTGGTGCAACCAGCTTTCATTTCAGTCAGGTGGGCTTTCCTTTGCATACTTACCTGTCACCTCTCTGCTGGTCCTGGTCCTGGGTGTGCTGAGAGCACAGTGCTGGCGTGGAGCTTGCCAGAGGCACCGGGAACAAGTATGAAATGTGCCCTGAAGAGGAGTGGGGATGGGACCTGTGTGGAAGAGGACAGGGGAAATGGAAGTTGAGCAGAAGGCTGAGGCCACGCTAGGTGCAGCAAGCTGTTGCTGCTGTGGCAGCTAAGTGCAGCGGTGGGCAGCTGTGAAGCGCAGCTGTGGGCAGCTCTGAAGTGTAGCTGTGGGCAGCTGTGAAGCGCAGCTGTGGGCAGCTGTGAAGCGCAGCTGTGGGCAGCTCTGAAGTGTAGCTGTGGGCAGCTGTGAAGCGCAGCTGTGGGCAGCTGTGAAATGTAGCTGTGGGCAGCTCTGAAGTGCAGCTGTGGGCAGCTCTGAAGCGCAGCTGTGGGCAGCTGTGAAGCGCAGCTGTGGGCAGCTCTGAAGCGCAGCTGTGGGCAGCTGTGAAGTGCAGCTGCTTCCCTGAGCTCCCGTGGCCCCCTGTCGCTGATGTGCTTGCGTCTCATGCACCGAACGCCCCGGCAGGATGTGCGGTGCCCTTCCCTCCGCCGGGCACCATCCTGCCTCCGCCGGGCACCGTCCTGCCTCTGCCAGGCACCGTCCTGCCTCCGTCGGCACCATGTCCTGGGGCCCGGGGAGCGGGAGCCAAAGGGTCTGGCCTCTCTGCACAGCACTTTGGCTTTGGCTCAGGGCCCGGCTGGGCCTTTGGAGGGGAGGGTCTCTGCCTTCAGCCGTGTGTGATGCTTTGTTCCTGGGGGTGACTCCTGCGGAGAAGCATTCAGTGAGACAGAGCCTGTGGAATGTTTCTGAACCCTTTTGCCAACATCTTCTGACACAGAGCTGAGAGTGTGCATAGACTTTACACCACTGCAGGGGATGGCATCCAGTGAGGCTGTGGGACCACTGTCTTTGCTCTGAGTCACAGTATCAAATGCAAATGGCAGTTTCACCTCTTTGACCCCTGCCTGATGAGGACCAGGGTCACATGCAGCCACTAGAGGCAATCTGACTCTAATCCAAAGCATATCGAGGTCTGTGAAAGCTGTTCATTAGCTGTGCTGGGGAGTGAATTGTGTCCTTAGTGGTTGAAGTTCACAGTCATGCTGGGTGCGGGTGATGGCAAAACCTAGAGCAGTGTGCAGATGCTCCAGGGGGTGTTTCAGAATGCCATCTCTTACTCGATAAATGAAGCTGCTCTGTGGTGGTCGGTCCTGGCGTCCTGGGACTGGAGGCACTCCAGTAGGATACACCATGAGGGGTCATGGCTGGAGCAAAACTCTCCTTCTGTACTCTGTGTAAACTCTGGTGTGGCAAGTGCCTTGCATACACATCTGAACAGATACTCCTCTGAGTCCTTGTCTGGCTGACAACTCACAGTGCTTGCTGTAAGACCAAAAATAACTGAATGAATGTCTGTAGATCGGGGGTGGGGGGGTGGGGTGGGTGGGTGTTGCATATTCTGCATGGTAAGGAGGCATAGAAAAATCCAGTGAAATAATGTTGTTGCTCTTTAAACCTCTCATTATGCAACAAGTGAGAGTTAACCAAGGAGCAAGAGACTGCAGTGGTTGTCATGGTGGGGAACAGCGTCATGTTTGAGCTCTGAGCCCGTCTCTCTCAGTTGTATATCTTCATACCCTGCTGATAAGCCTTCCTGTAGGACTGGCAGTGCATCCATTTGGGCACTGGCTGCTTCAGAGCTTCAGATGTGGTGGTTTCCTTGTCCCTAGCAGACCTCTTGGCTTCTGCTCTGGTCAGCAATGTGAGGACCATAAAGTGTAGGCAGTTCCTAAAGGGCCTCAGCAAACAGACTTTGTCAGAACATCTCATGGGAGGGATTCTCACAGACAGGGCCAAAGTGGTGGTCCCTGTGGCGTCACAGAAATGGGATCGGTGCTTCTGATCAGGAATGGGGGGGGGGGGAATCTTAAATGTAGAGGACAAAAGTCCAACTTAAAGAGTAAAGCCTCGAAGCAGCAAGCAAGCAAGCAATCTTCTTGGTGCTGGTGTTCTGAAGGGGGCAGCAGCAGTGGGGCAGCAGCAGCGGGGGCAGCAGCAGTGGGGGCAGGTGGTGGTTGTCACTTGGAACAGTTCTCGTGTCTGTGTGCTGCAGTACACGAGACTGAGCACGGCCACAGCTGAGCCTGTAGGCTTCTGTGGGTTTCAGCTCCTGTGATTCTCACCTGCCCCCCTGTGCTGTTCCAGGCAGACCTGGCTGTGTTCTGTCCTTTGCAGCCCCAGCAGCAGCATTTCTGGAGGGCAAGGCACAATGGGATGTGATGGGATGTAAAGCTCCTGAGACCTCTGGCCATTGCCAGCTCGTGTGGTGCACTTGGGTGTGCTTCAGAGTCATCACCCTGCCTTACACTGCTCTCAGCAGCTGCTTTTTTATCATTAGTTCTTCGTTTTCACTGCTACTTGTATGAAAGGACCTGGCAACGTGCAGGTGGTGTGGCTGGGTGGCTAAGGCAGTGACATTCTAAGCCCTGGTAAGGGCAGTGGTGTGTTCTGAAGGTGTCGTGGTGTGCCAGGCACAGCTTTGCATCTGTGCCTTTTGTATTTCCCTCCTGTTTAAGTGGAGCTGTGCAGATCATTCTGAGCTGTGGGGATCCTGTGTCCACCACAACAACTTGGCTGTGTGGTTGCATGGTTCTGGAGTGATCCTTACCTATGAAGCATGCTTCTGTGATCTTCACTCAGCCTGTCCTCTGTGGCTGCAGCTGTCAAGCATCACAGGAGCTCTTGCTTGGAGATGGTATGAGAGGGGCAGTCTGCACTCGTGTGTGATGGGTGCTCTCTGTTCTCGTGAAGGCAATGGGCACAGCCTGAAGACCTGCAGCATCTCTCTACACATGTCTTTAGCTTAGTTGATGAATATTGGGGGTGCTCTTAGGAAATGTAGCAAATGAGTAAGAAAAACCATCCCATGCACTGTGAAATGTGTGAACCAGCAAGAGAAGTGTGCAGTGATTGTCAGCAGTGTGCAGATCATCTCTGAGAGCTCTCCCTCTGTATCTGCTCCTCTGTGGCTCTTCACAGCATGATTTCTTTCTCCTAGCGTCACCAATGCAGTTCTGTGTTCCAGGAGTCCTGTAATGAGAGTAAGGTTTGTGACAATCAGCAGCCTGTTGACCTCTCAAGAGTGAGCATCCCTGAACCAGTGTGCTTGGATGTGCTTCCAGGGGCAGCTGCTGGGCAGCAGCAGGCTGTGAGCAGTGACTTTAGAGAAGCAGGAGCGTGCCCAGCACCACCATCCCGTGTCAGAGGAGGCTGCATGAGTTTGTACACAGCCTGTGTGCAGGGTGAAGCGTGTGTGTGTGCTGCTGAGGGAGAGCTGTGGGCAAGACTCTCCTGGTACCAGGTGTATAAAGTTCATCTGTGTTAATTGCAGGCCTGTAATGGTAATCACAGCCCAGAGGGCTGAAGTTGTTTGGGTGTCCAGTGTCTAACAACCAAGAACCAGGATTTCACACAGACAGTCAGTGCCTTGCCCAGTGATACAGCTGAGCTGCAAATGCCTGTCAGGATCCAATCAGTTCAAGATCCTCAGGACCCAGCCAGTGGCTGGGTGGTGAAAGCTGTGGTGTACAGCTTCGCTGGGATGCCACCGCAGTGAGAGCGTGGCTCGGGTCACGGGCAAGGCCAAGCCCTGTCAGTTAAAGCCTTTCTTTCCCCTCACCCATCAGTATCAAGCTGGGGAGGCAAAAGAATCAGTCCATTTGGTTTCAGATGTTAGACTTGAAGCATTTTGGGGTTTTCTCCATGTTTCTGGTTTGATTTGGAAATTGGGAGGTGGCACTGCACGTTCTGAGGCAGCTTGTGGAACCTTTACTCCTGGTGGAGAGAGTTTCTTGGCTGACCCTTGCAGAGGAGTCCAAGCCTCAGGACCTTTGGTGTTGTCCTGAAAGGCTGATGTTCAACAGCCCAGTAGCCATTGGCTGCTGTGGGTTTGAGTTGACAGCTAACACATTTGTAGCACTCAAAACAAAGGCTTCTGGATCCAAAACTGGGCTACATGATTCAGGAGTGAGAGTGAGACTGCAACGTTTCTGTGTCCAAGTATGACAGTACTGCTCCAGAGGAGCACTCCAGGAGTCCACAATCTGCTTCTCAGTCACTTCATTGTTCCTGTTAATTTTGAGGGGAGCAGTCATAGGCTTTTTTCTTTGTCATGGTTTGTCATTTTGATTTCCCCACTGCTGGGGCACTGCCTGCTGGACATGCCATTGTCACCTCTAACACTTTTCCTTTATCTAACTTCCAATCTGCTGATTTCTTTTTCTGTTTCCATCACCCCCTGCATTTAATTCATTGAAGAGCAAGAGACTTTTAACTCTTCCACAAAAGGTAACTATTTATCTCATTGTTTTTTCACAACTGTTGGTACTGCCCTTGCTCTCCCTGTATTTGGTGTCACTGTGTTGGTGAGCAGTGTTTAATGGGTGAGGGGGTTGTTTCCCAAGCACTGCCCTTGCCCTCCCTCTCTCTGGTGTCACTCTGCCGGCAGTGTTTAAGGATGAGGAGGCTGTTTCCCAAACGCCCATTAGTTATCTGATGCCCCTCTCTGGAATCTGAAGACGGTTTCCCCTGTGATTTCTGATTCTCCCCCTGAAAGGCAGCGTGTTTGGGTTGAAGAGGAGCACTCATGGGATTTCATGTGGCTCAGAAGCTGCTCTGCTGAGTTAAACCTCACACAAAGACTAAGATGTTAGCTGAGGCAGTCCTGAGCTCTGCACCTCTGCAGCTGTGGCTCTTACATCTGGGCAGGATGCTTCACAGCTGTGGTAGTGAGAAGCTGAGGCTCCTGTATGTGCAGTATTTACAGTCTATACATAAATATACAGGAAAGAACCTAGCACAGAAAACCTGCCCCCACCCTCACCCCCGGTAGAGGAGGGCCCCCCAAACCCCTTTCCCCCTTCCTCCTCTTTCCCCAAAAAGGGTTAGAGAGAAAAGGAATTATGAAGGGCAATTCTGCTGGTTCAAAGTGTGTGTTAAGGGAAGGGAAGGAAAAGAATGAGTTTCTTATCGCATTAGCTGAAGGTCAGCTGCAGGCAGCACAGCAGAAAGAGAAGAGCTGTTCAGACCGACAAACAGACTGGGCTAAAACAGACTCAGAGTCACATTCCACTGACCTGCCAAGGAAATCCTCTAGAACTACCTTTCTTTTCCTTGTCACACCAAAACATTCAGCTAGAGTCTTTCAGCAGCTGACCCTTCTTAAAGGCACAGCCTCCAACTGCCACAATAGCCCTGAGCTTAGGAATGTGAGGAGAGCCAGAAACTGTCCTGTGTATGCAGAGAGTTCTGGAGAAGGAGCTGCCCAGCCCTTGGCAGCCAGAACGTTTGCCATGCTGTGAGGCAGGTTTCTAGGGGCAGACACACAGCGCTCACCCTCCTGGGAGCCCTCCCTGTCTGTGCTGGCAGCAGTGAGCCCAGGCAGCAGGCACCTGAGGCAGTGCCACGGTGTGAGAAGGGCAGGCTACCATGGCCCTGCCAAGACAGCATCGCAGAGAAGTCTTCTTCTTTGTTTCTCCTGAGAGCAGGCATCATCCCCAAATCACAATGAGGCTTGGAGAGAAAGAAATGGCGGGGGGGGGGGAATGAATCCTGTTAATGGTAACAGCAAACCACTGAGCTGTGTAGACTGCAGCACAGATGAACCTTCTCTGACCTCTTGAGCCTGGCACAGCTTGGGAAATGCTGCTCTGAACACAGGTTTGGGGTGGGGGTGAGGGGGTCAAAGTCAAACTGAGCTGGATCTCAATCAGAATATGTCCTACAACTCCTCAGCTCCCTGGCAAGGTGAATCCCCCTGCCCCATTCCTGCTTGCTTAGGTGGAAATGCAGCAGCAGTCCCACTGCCTGCAGGCTCCCACAGCCACACCAGCTCTGGGGGTGCTTGATGGCACTGGTGAGAAGGAAATCATCTCCTATACAGGGACTAGCAATCACAGGTTGTTCATCTGGAAGGTGATTTCCAGCCTGAACAATTCCAGGAGCCTAGGGTTTTGCCATGTTAAGGATGTACTATGGAGTGTCCTAGGAAAGTGCTAAAATGGTTGACTGTTACAAATCTTGTCTGTGATGGCAAAGAATTTCTTCAGTGTTTCATTTCTTTCAAGCAGAACAAAACAAATCAATCATGCCAGGGCCTCCTGAATGCCTTGCCCTGTGGTTTGGGCTGCAGTGGATGCTTCTCTGAATCACTTCACTTTAGACAGACAGACCAGGCCATGCCTGCAGCAGGTGTGTGAAAGGACTCATTCCCACAAGCTGTGGATGGACCTGGCCCAAGATTTGGGAGGGTACAGAAGATGATGGAACCTTTACATGCACAGGTTCCTCTGGCTCAAGGGAGCTAAGTGCAGGTGGAGCCTGGAGGAAGAAAAGAGCTGTGAGAGGAGCAGGAAGAAGTGGAGTGCTGGCAGTTCTGGGGGACTCTGAACAGCTTACACTGAGCTGACTCCCACCAGCAGTCACTGTTAACTGTGGCTTTCCCAGGGCAGAGCACGAGGTGAAAAGGCTGGACAGGAGGTGAATGGGAGGTGGGGACTGGGAGGGCTCACAGGGGTGACAAGAGATGTAGGTATAAGGAAAGGATATACTGCTGGTGTGAACACCACTCCCCAGATGAATCTGCCACAAACCCCCAAGCATCTGTTCCACTGCACCAATGGGAAGGCTGCACTGAAGCCCTCAGCAGATTACCAGAATGCTAACCTGGACTGCTGCCCAAACCCAGAGGTTTGCTCTCCTTTGCATTTGAAAAGCATGTGCTTGGTTTCTTGCTCTTTGCTTCTAAATGCAAGCTTCTGCTTGAAGCTCTTTGAGGTGGAGCTGAGTGTTGCATCAGTTAGTTCTGGTGGTTGTATTGGCTTCCTCCTGGAGGGAGCTGTTGAACTCAAGCTGGCCACCCTGCTTCTGCATGTGCTAGGAGATCCCAGCTGGCTTCCCAGCTTGGCACTCTGGCTTGGCCATGCCTCAGTTCTGATCTGAGAGGAGGTCCAGAGCTCTATCAGCTCCCATGGGAAGGAAACCCAAGCACCCAAGCTTTAAGGAGCCACAGCACCTTCTAGTCAGGGCCAGGGACCAGGGCTGCAGGGCAGGCTCAGACCCTCACTGTCTGCACATTGCAGCTGAGAACCTTTTCTGTGCAGAGGAGTGGTAGCAAGTTCTGTACCTTAGCAGCACACTGATTTCTCAGTCTAGCTAAGCTTGCATCTCCAAGCATTCATCTGCTCATGATCTCAGCATTTTGGTGTGGTGGTTTTCCATCTCTTAGTAAAGCTCCCTGTGGATTTTTAAAGCCATGAAGTTTGCCACCTGTGTGCCTATTGCCAAACTCATCCTAAAGGCTGAGCAGAAACAGCCCAGAGAGGCTCTGCCCTGTGTCTGCAATCCCTCACTGTGCTCCAGCACCAGTGTGAGTTCTCTGCTGTGACTCTGTGCAGCTCTCATGACTTCTGTCAGGATCCTTTTCACCAGCAGTGTGCTTGGAATGATAGTGCTCCAGAAGCACCAAACCTCATTCACCTCAGAGAAACTCAGTATCTGCCAGGCTCTGTGTTTGGTTCTGATGTTAAGAATGTGTTGTTCCTTCTGTAGGCACAAAGGTGTAGATTTACACACCTTGCCAACATTTCTCTTGTCCTTTCCTATTTGATGGATACCTAAAAGGAGGTTGTAAAGATCAGTCTCTTCTGCCTAGTGTCAGGTGAGAGGAAATGGCCTGAGGTTGTGCCAGGGGAGGCTTAGGTTGGAGGTTAGGAGAAATTTCTTTCCTGCCAGAGTGGCCAGGGACTGGCACAGGCTGCCCAGGGAGGTGGTGGAGTCCCCATCCCTGGGGGTGTTCAAGAAGTGTGTGGCCATGGCAGCGTGGGAGATGGTTTAGTGGCCATGGGGGTGCTGGGTTGATGGTCAGACTGGATGATCTCAGAGGGCTTTCCCAAGCAAAACACTGCTGTGACTCTAAGTTTCCACTGCAGAGCTATGTGCTGGAGCTACGTGTGAGGCAGGTCACTTGGGGCTCCTGCCTGCATTCTACAGCCTGCCAATGAAAGGCCCCAAACTCTTCCCCAATCATGGAAATATGTGCCCAGAGCTGCCCTTCATGCTGATCAAAGCTTCTTTGTCACAAGACATCCTGGCAAGCTTCTCATTACTTCGAGGAAGACCTCCCAGAGCACTCTTCCATCAAGTGCTTGCGCGACATTGCTCTCTGACTGTGCCCCTGCTCCCCTGGCCAGAGGCTGCTGGCAGCCCAGCTGTGCAGCTGGAGCTCCAGATGCTGTGAGATCTGTGCAACACAAGTGCTGCAGTCTTCATGAGGAGGAGACCCAGCAGGAGCTGGTGGACCTGCTATGGGATGGGAGCTGGTCTTCATCTCTGTGGACCAAGCCTTCTTCCTTTGAATCTCACTCACAGTGGCAGCCAGCTGGGACTTAGCAGGGAGCTGAACAATAAATGAAGTGATAGCTGAGGGAACCTTTGTTTGATGTAAGACCAGTCAGAACTACCCTGGGCAGCTGATTCTTGGTAGCTTGGTGTGGTGGGTTGGCTGAACCAGCAGCTAATCACCCAAGAGCTGCTGACTTCCTCCACCCTTCACCGTGGGGCGAGGGAGACAGCTGGAAGAGCACTAATGGGCCAGGACAAAGACAGCTCAGTAAGTGCAGAGAAAAGAAATGAAGGAAAAGGAAAATCCACCAACCCCACCCAGGGGATGCAAAGGCAGTCTCTCACCACCTCCCACCAGCAGACCCCTGCCCAGCCAGTCCCTGAGCAACAGCCACTTCAGAAAGACTGCCACCAGTCCTCTTGCTGAGGGTGGTGCTGGATGGGGTGGAACATCCCTTTGGCCAGTGGGTGGGCAGCTGCCCCTGATGTTTCCCCTCCCAGTCTCCTGCCTGCTTGCTGGGAGGACAAGGCTGCATGAGCACCAGGGAAGGACCTGTGCTGTGCAGCTCAGCAGCTGTTAAAACATTGATGTGTTGGCAGCTCAGTGTTAGTCACACATCCAAGGCTTGGCACCACGCAGGCTGCTGTGAAGAGCACTGCCTCCAGCCAGCCAGCCCCAGCACACCTGGGATGACAGCAGTCAGCCTGCTTTGCAGGTGTTTCACTGCAAGTGCAGTCCAACATCTTGATTCCATTTGCATGTGTGCCTCCTCCCTCCTGCATGGCCTGAGTGTTCATGTGCATCGCTCCGGCACCACCTCCACCTGGGCTGGCAGCACGGAAAAGCTGAGCTCCAAACTCCCAGGCCTTACAGACACAGTCTGCTCAAGGAGCTCTCTTCTTTCACTCACTTCTGCTGGGCTTGCTGGAGTAGGGTTAATGGTTGGACTCCATGATCCTGGAGGTCTTTCCCAACCTAAGTGATCCTATGACTGATCTCACATCTGAATCGGCAGCTCTTGGCAGAGGTCGCAGTCACAGCTCTGCCACCAAAGGTGTGACGTACCTTCACACCTGACTCTCGTGGGAGCTGCACCACTGGCTGGAGGCAGCTCTGGTGAATGTCCACATCCTGAGCTCTGGGACCACACTGGAGTTTAAACTTCTTGGGATTACCTTGCTCCAGCCTGGAAATTACTGCGCAGCTCTCCAGCAAAGCCGCTCTGAATGCTGGTGTCCAGAAGGAAGCAGATCCCTGCTTTGCTGGGAGGCAGCTTGAGCTCAGCAAGCATTGGTGATGTCAAACTTTCATTGTCTGTGGCAGCAGCTGTGTGGCAGAGAGCACTGTGATGGGGTGGTGGTGGCACAGCTCCTGCCAGGGTGCTTTGCCCTCCTGCCTTAGAGCTCTTCCTGCTTCTTGTGCTTAACAGCCAAAGCCTATCCCAGGCAGATGGAAGTGTCCATCCCAGAGCTGAGCTAGATGCAGCTCAGGTGCTCATGGTGAGCAAAGCTGGATGGAACAGGAGTTGTGTTCTTCAGAGCAGGTTTAGCATTCCTCACAGTTGCTTGCTTGGAAACCCATCCCCAGCTCCTTGGTGCTGAGTTCCACTTTGCTCTGTGCACAGCCCCGAGTCTCTGTCAGAGAATTCAGCTTCCTTGCACAGGCCTCATGGGGAGATGCTGAGATCTGGCAATGAGCAGCAGGATGTAGGTCTGCTGTTAAGGTCAGGGATTTAAACACCACATAAAAATCAGGAGTTACAGCCTACAGGGTTGAGCATTTAGCCCTCCTTGACTGCAGAGTCCCCAAGCCAGCATCCTGTGTAGAATGTTCTTTGCCAGGCAGAGCAGCATTCTGTCACCTGCATGGCTCAGCCCGTGTGTCCCCCTGGGAGGGGGCAGCACCACCACTCACAGGATGCAGAGGGTCCTTGCTAGAGCAGCTGTGAGCCATGCACCAGCCACAGGCAGGGCTGAGTTTTTAAAGGGGTCTCAGTTCTCCCTTCCTGAGCTGATAACCTCAGCCTACCCCATGCATGTATGACAGGATTAAGATACCTGAGGCTTGATGCTCCACTCACTGACTGGTGTATCCTAATCCTTTCATATCTGTCCTTAAAAACAAGAGGCCATCTTTAGAAGTGTCACCTAAAGTGCTGAATTTTGCCTTCAGATACCTCCATGCCACTTCCATTGAAGTCATTGGAGCTGTGCCTGCATATCTGATGGTGGAAGTGGACTCATTGCCATGAAGGTACCCATTTACCAACACCATTAGTCACCTGGAGTCCCCTCTGGGCCCAGGAGGTGCAGAATTCTCCTGGAGGGGACCCTCTGCCTGTGGGAGATGGAGGAGGATGCTGATCACTTCTATTTCCTGCCTTCAGCTGGTGGCTGCAGCAGAATTCTAATGTCACCTTCTGTATGGGATTTCCCTGTGCTCAAATAGGAAGTGTGGGAGGAGGACATGCAGACAACCTGCTTCTCACAGCGGTGCTCTTCGTCTGTTTCCTTCATACCCACCCAGTGCACAGCCAGCTCCTCACTCCCAGGAGCAGGTCACGATGGGATGTGCCCAGTGCAGTGCAGGATGTCCCTGCTGGCTGCAGGGACGCTGGACCAGGTGTCCTTTGGAGATCCCTTCCAACCCAACCCACTCTCTGACTGGAGCAGGAGCAGTGTGCAATACCCAGCCCTGAGTGGCTTTGTTTCACTTCTGTGCCTTTGTGCTTGCAGAGCACAGGCACACACAGAGAGTTGTGTGAAGAGTCCCACAGCCGAGTGACTGCATCCACCCCACGCAGCAGAGCTTCGGTGCTTCTGGCTTCTCGTTAATGAGCTTTACCCAGCAGGACACTCCTCATCTCCCAGTAATTTTAAGGTGTCAGGGAGTGACTGGGGGGGAATGGAGCAGAGCTAGGAGTGGGGAGATGGAGATTGGCTGTGAGGAAGAAGTTGTTGCCCAGGAGGGTGGTGAGAGCCTGGCACAGGCTGCCCAGGGAGGTGGTGGAAGCCTCCTGCCTGGAGGTGTTTGCAGCCAGGCTGGAGGTGGCTGTGAGCAACCTGCTGTGGTGTGAGGTGTCCCTGCCCATGGCAGGGGGCTGGAGCTGGCTGAGCCTTGAGCTCCCTTCCAGCCCTGGCAGCTCTGTGGTTCTGTAATTTAAAATTCCCTGTGTTTGGTGCTTGACCTTTGCTTCCAGGCAGCTTCCCTGCTGCTGTCTCTCTGTCACTGGTCTGGGGAGGGGCTGCTCACTGAAATCCTGGCTGTTGTAACTGATCCTGCTGGAGAGACTCGACACAAACCATGGCTCAGCCCGAGCAGAGGGACTTGCAGAGGGAGTCCCAAGTGAAATGCCAGTCTGGAATTCGTGACTGCACACAGAGAGACACAGACACACACACACAGACAGACACACAGACACATACAGACAGACACACAGACACAGACACACACATAGGCAGGGTTCCAGCTACAGGGAGTTGTTCTGGGGTGCTGTGATCTGTCAGAGCACTCCCAGGCTTTAGAGTGGGTCCTGTTGATGCCTGTTTGGGTCTCTATTTCCACACCAGCTACAAAGTGCTGGTTTCCCAGGGATTGCCTTTGCTGCTATTCCTTTGCACTTAGCATTCTGCCCTTCACTGGGGGTGGCAGAGCAGACAGCTCCCTCTCCAAAGGATCCACTGCCACAAAGGTGAATCTGTTTGAAGGGAGCCTCAGCCCAGGGGCTTCCACACCACTCTCTCCTCTTGAGTGCAAGGTGCTCTTCCCGTGGCAGGCACAGCCGCTGCGAACTGCCAGCACTTGGTCCCGCTGCAGCAGATGCCCTCTCTAGCACCACAACTCCTTGAAAGATTAAGATCAGAGTTCTTTATATAAATATAAATGAAGGGTTCCAAGGGGAGCTGAAAGCAGAAGGAGAAGCAACCTCCTGGAACTAGCAGTGAGCAGCAGGGAGCAAAGCAGTGCTCTGAAAGGAGCTTTAGTAAAGCCACACTGCTGCCAGAATGTGGTTTTTTCACTGCCCTGGTTGAGTGGAGCAGTTCTTTCCCACAGATCAGCTGTGCTGAGCAGCTTTGTTTTAAGGGGTTAGCTGTTGCAGATAAATTTGATAGCTGCTTCATGAATTCCTCCCTAGGCTTCTGACTGTAATGTTTGCTACATTTAAGCAGTTATATGGTTAGGGGGTCCTGGGTTTGTGTCCCCTGCACCCAGAGCACTTCACAGGTTTACAGCTGTCACCTTTCACCCCTGTTGCACCAGCTTGGTTGTGTGTAGGGCGCCTGGCACCGGAGGAGGTTGGTTTCTGGCAGGAGCCTCCTTTGTCCTGTGTGACACCCTGCTTGTTCTACCTGTGTGTATATTGCTCTGTTCTGTGGAGGTGGAGATGAGCTACAACTGTTGCTAAACCATTTGGTTTGTTGTTTGGTTTTTGTTTTGTTCTGCTTTGCTTTCCTCCCCCCCAGAAATGTTCACTCTTTTTAATTCATTCTCATTGTGTGTTTTTGCAGCAAGCTTAGTAGTGGAGGAGCGAACGAGACAGATGAAAATGAAAATGCACCGTTATAATCAGACATCAGGGTCTGGCTCTAGCCAAGAACATGAGCGTGAGCAATATTCCAAGGTAAAGTCAGCAGCGTTCAAATGATGCTTGGGCTTGGCGATGGAAGGCATGGGCCTCCTGCTGTGGGGCTGTGACACCACCCTCCAGGGGGCTGCGCTGTGGAGCCTGACCGAAACGGCTCCCAGCTGGAGCCTTGCGCTTACCCCCTCTGAGGTGCCTGGGACTGGGCCTTGACATCACCCCAAACCAGCCTGCAAACAGAGAGCTACACCTCAGAGCTCAGCCAGGGAAGAGAGATCTTCCCACAGCTGGTGGACAAAGCAGTGTCACCCCCAGATTAGGAAAGGCCTGGCCTGCAGATCCTGGGAGGATGGCAAAGCCAGGGAACTGAGGACACGGGGAGCAAGTTTGGACATGGGAAGTTTGGACATGGGAAGTTTGGACATGGGGAAAGAGTTTGGACATGGGGAGGAAGTTTGGACATGGGAAGTTTGGACATGGGGAGGAAGTTTGGACATTGGGAGGATGTGTGGACATTGGGAGGATGTGTGGACATTGGGAGGACATTTGGACATGGGGAGGAAGTTTGGACATTGGGAGGACATTTGGGCATGGGGAGGAAGTTTGGACATGGGAAGTTTGGACATTGGGAGGAAGTTTGGACATTGGGAAGGAAGTTTGGACATGGAGAGGAAGTTTGGACATGGGGAGGATGTTTGGACATGGGAAGATCTTCACAATGAGGGTAGTGAAAGACTGGCACAGGCTGCCCAGAGGTGTGATGGAAGCCCCAGCCCTGGTGACGTTCAAGGTCAGACTTGATGGGGCCCTGAGCAACCTGGCCTAGTTAAAGATGTCTCTGCTTGCTGCAGGGGAGTTGGACAAGATGACCTTTGAGGGTCCCTTCCAACCTGGTCCTACTATGATTCTACGAAGTGCCATGGTGTGGTGGCCCCACCTCTGTGTTCTGCTGCAGGCTCTTGCTCTTGTCTGCCATGTGGAGAGCTGGGCAGAATTAGATCCAACCCTGTGCAGCTGCTCTTGTGTTTGCAGAGGTTTTGTGCATCCTAATCATGTCACAGAGAATTTCCTTTCTTGAAATACATATTCATAGAATCACAGCATGGGCTGGGCTGGAAGAGACCTCCAGAGCTCCAGCCCAAGGCCTCTGCACCCAGCAGGGACAGCCCCAACTCCAGCAGCTTGCCCACAGCCCTCTCCAGCCTCCCCTTCAACAGCTCCAGGCAGGGAGCCTCAACCACCTCCCTGGGCAACCTGGGCCAGGCTTCCACCACCCTCCTGCTGCACAACTTCTTCCTCACCTCCAAGCTCAAGCTGCTCTGCTCTGCAGCCCTTGGCCCTGCTGCTGGCCCTGCAGGCCTTTGCCAACAGTCTCTCTGCAGCCTTCTTGCAGCCCCTTCAGCTCCTGGCAGGCTGCTCTGAGCTCTGCCTGCAGCCTTCTCTTCTCCAGGCTGCACACCCCCAGCTCCCTCAGCCTGGCCTGGCAGCAGAGCTGCTCCAAGCCCCTCAGCATTCTCCTGGCCTCCTCTGCAGCCTCTCCATCAGCTCCAGGTCCTTGCTGTGCTGAGGGCTGCAGAGCTGCACCCAGCCCTGCAGGGGAGGTCTCAGCAGAGCCAAGGGGCAGGATCCCCTCTCTGGCTCTGCTGGCAGAGCTGCTTTGGGTGCAGCCCAGGCTGCCCTTGGCCTTCTGTGCTGCAGGCTCACACTGCCTGCTCCTGCCCAGCTTCTCCCCCCCCAGCACCCCCAGGTCCTTTTCCTCAGGGCTGCTTTCTCTCCCCTCCTCCCCCAGCCTCTGCTGCCAGTGAGGATTGTCCCAGCCCAGCTGCAGAGCCCTGCACTTGCTCCTGTTGGACCTCCTGAGCTTCACCTGGGTTCACCTCTGCAGCCTGTCCAGGTGCCCCTGGACCCCATCCTGCCCCTCTGGGGTCCTGAGACATAAGGATGTGTCTGTTGTGGGACCTCCTCACTGTGAGGGTAGTGCTGCAATGAAAGTTCTTCAGGGGAAGCCAGGGTTTAGGCTCTCAGCTGCTCACTGGTGGCATCTCAGTGCTCTTCAGTGGTCAATGATGTGTGTGCAAAATGAATCCCTTCAGTTTAAACATGTTTTATGTTGAAATAAGCCCTTCCCCCCCCAGGGACTGCAGGAGATGGCTTTTGCCATTTCCAGTCCATTTCTGGCACATTTCTCCCAGTTTTTGTCATTTCTCCCACCCAGTTTTCCAGTGCCACAGCCTCAGGAAGCCAGCACTGCTTTTTCAAGCAAGCACCATGGGAGGTGGTGTAAATATTGGCAAACAGCTGTGTTCCAAACAGCCATAAATGGATCTCCCAGTGGGTAACTGCTCTGCAGCATCTGCACAGGTCTTCGTGGCTCCTTGTTTGCAAGGCCTTCACAGAGTTCACCTCCTCCTCCCTTCAGTTCCAGGGGAGATACTGAGTGGTGGATGGGAATTGGTCACATTCTGAACAGCTACATAAATGAAAAGATAAGGCCAAAAAAACAACTCTATGGACTGGGGAAAAGGGCTGGCTCCAAGGGGAGCTCAGAGCAGCCTGCCAGGAGCTGAAGGGGCTGCAAGAAGACTGCAGAGAGACTGTTGGCAAAGGCCTGCAGGGCCAGCAGCAGGGCCAAGGGCTGCAAAGCAGAGCAGAGCAGCTTGAGCTTGGAGGTGAGGAAGAAGTTGTGCAGCAGGAGGGTGGTGGAAGCCTGGCCCAGGTTGCCCAGGGAGGTGGTTGAGGCTCCCTGCCTGGAGCTGTTGAAGGTAAGGCTCTGAACAACCTTCTCTGGTGGAGGCTGCCCCTGCTCAGTGCAGGGGGCTTGGACTGGATGACCTCTGGATGGCCCTTCCAGCCCAAACCATTCTGTGATTCTGTGAAGGAAGAGCTTTAAGCCTCTGTCTGCTGCCCTCTCTGTTGGTGAGGCTGCAGGGGCCAGTCATCATTGCAGGTTTAGTGTTTGAATCCAAACACTTTGGTAGCACCGTGCTGGGTTTGCATAGCTGTGAGAGGCAGCAAGTCTGAGCCTGGCTTTTCATCCCAAACCCAGCCAGCTGTGTGTTCCAGGTGCCACACAGAGCACAGTCCCTGTGCTGCCACAGCTCTCCAGAGCAGGCACAGCACTTCTGCTCTGCTAGGGCTCTGTACTCAGCAGAGTCACAGATGGAGCACAGCAGTTCCTGAAAGGACTTCAGTCTATATTTAGCTGCACTGCTTACCCTGCTCAGACTCTGTGACTGGCAAGCATTCAGCAGCAAAGTGCACTCATGGCATTAGTTCAGAGGCACTCTGAGGGCTTCGCTTGGTGGCTGCAAGGAAAGGCTGGGTAGGAGACTCAGGATGCTGGGAAGCTGATTTGAGTTTTGTGGGCTGCTGGGCAAGGCAGCTGGGGCTCTGTGCAGACAGTGAGCATCTTTGGATGCACTTTTGAACACCTTCAAGAGGAAAAGAGATTTCCTTCAAGAAAACCTCTTTGCTACTGTCCCACTGCCCTGACAGTGCCTCCAGCACTGGCAGGGTCTCACACAACCCAGGTCCATTCTTCTGACTCCTGGGCTTCCCTGCAGCTTTCCCACGGTCTGAGTAGCTCATTTGGCTACTCCCTGTCAGACACCTGAGTGGTGTTGACAGCAGCTGAGCTGGACATAGCTCAGGTGAGCATCACTCAGAGTCAGTGCTGTTTGCTGGGCTTCCTGAGCTGCCCCTAAGATGCTATTGGGAGTCAGAGGCCAGGCCTGGACACAGGGAGGTGCCAGCTGCTGGGCTATGAACCCTGGCAGCGTTCAGAGGAACCCTGTGTGAGCACTCAGAGAGCTCCAGGTGCTCTATGCACGATTCAGCCTTTCCTGACAAGGTTCCTTTCCCACTTTTGAGAATAAGGTAGTGGTGATCTCAAGACCTGCCTAAGTCCCTGGGTGAGTCTGGTCCTTAACATTTCTTGCCTGGATTGCTCTTTCTTCACTTTGATTTCCCCATTTCATTCCCTCACTTTAATCACTCTGTGAGGCATGTATTTCCAGAGGTTGTCACCTCTTCTGCAGCACACTCCTTCCACTCTCACAGCTCTGAGCTATTGCATTCTCCATGTTTCTGGGAAGCAAGCCCGGAAACACAAACACTGGTGAGTGTGGAAGATAATACCATGATAATGAACTATTAAAAGGCTTCTAGGTGTGCCTTCTGGTCAGCAAAACTGCTGCCACTGTCAGTCCCTGAGGAGCTGCAGAAGCATTCCTGGAGCACAGTCCTTTGCCTCACAGCTCTGCTCTTCCCACTGATGTTCCCTCGTCTGCAGTTCATCATCCCTCTTTCACTCTCTCCTTTGCTGGTGCAGCAGCAGCAGCAGCAGCTCCACAGGTGGTGAAGTGAATGGCAGAGCTGCGTCTCAGCTGTTTATGTTTCAGACACTGAGACTGAAAAAACCCAGCACAGATCATTTGGGCATCTGAAGCCAGCAGCCCTTTGTGTTTAAAACACCAGAGCCACTCCATGGGAACTGCTTTTGAAGGTCAGCAGCTCTCCTAACGGGCTAAAGGATGCCCCTGGGAACACGAGTGGCACACCAGCTTTAACCCTCTGCGAGGCTGGGGGTGGTGGCACTGACAATTCACCTGGTGTTGATGCTGCACAGTGCTGCAGACAGAGGCCTCTTATAGATCCATGCAGAGAGGGGGAGCAGAAGCTTTCTGGGTGAGCATCACACTTCTCCTGAGCCCAGCTGGAAACCCACAGACATGACTGTGCTGTAGGTACCAGAGAACTGGCTCTTAGCTCAGGGTGTTTTCCTTCTGAATGATCCAGGTCCAGGAGTCCTGCAACAGGAACCTTTCCTTCTGTTGATGCTGGCTGCCTTGTGGAGCAGTCCTGGCCACTTCTGGCTGTATCTGAGGGTGAAAACAAGTATCACTTCAAAACTGCTGCCACTTTGTTTGTCTCTTAGCTGAGCTGACGGATTGGTAGCTTGTGCTGACAAGGGGTAGGCAGCAAGTCAGCAGGAAAAGTTGTATGCCTCCTCCAGGGGACAGGGAGAGCAGCAGGAGCAGCAGCTGCAGGAGGGGCTGCATCTGGAAGGAGCAGTGAAGTCCAAAAGCTGCAGCACTCAGCATTAGCCTGCAGCAGCAGCACTTCCTGCACTCATCTCTCTTTCTGTGAAGGGAAGGAAGGGTCTTCAGGTTCTGCTGAATCACAGCCCTGGCAAGGTGTGTAAAGGGGCAGCAAAAGCTCAACCATGGCACAAAGATCTCCTTTAGGAAGAGATGCTTCCTGCAGTAGCTCAGTGCCTGGTGTACCAAGGCAGGTACCAGAGAGGGATTCAGCTGGTTTTCTATCTCCTCAACATGAAAGTCTCTGTTTACCAGCACAGAAATCTCTGTTGGTCAGCATCTCAGTCTGACATATACAGAGCAATTCCATCTTGCACAGACTGCTGAGCTGTAAGGAGCAAGAGACAGTGAGGGTTTGTCCTTAGCCCTCCCTTGCCAGGGATGGTGCTGGGCTGAGGACCCTGTGACAGTAATTGGTTTCATGTTGATACTGAATTTGATGAGTCCCTGAGCAGCTGTGAATACCCAGCTGGGACTTCTGACTTCTCTCCCAGTATCCTAACCAGTCAGCTCCATGCTCTGTGCTTCCTCTCTTCTCCCCACCGTTCCCAGCCCGTGGAAGCTGGGGCAGAGTCAGTGCAGCTGGAACAGAGGCTCTTCCCCTGCCCTCATGGCACAGTGCTCACTGTCTTCAGCTTTGTGCTAAATCCACAGATCCAGGTGGGGCTTGGGACACTGCCAGCAGCCTCAACACTTAGAGAGGAAGAAAGGCTTCCAGCAGGACAAAGGAACTCACTGCCTCTGGCCTTGATGGTCCCCTTGATGAGAGAGCTTAGACAGTGTCAGCCTGCTCCAGCAGCACCCCGTGCCTGCTGAGGGCCACAGGAATCCTCTGCCATTCCACATCCACTGGGTGCACTCTCAAACCAGCAGCCACAAAGAGGATCCGGACTTCTTGGTGAGGAAGAGAAGTAATGAAGCATCACAGTGATGGTGGAGGAGAGGTCAGATTGCCTTCAGCAGACACAAATAGAGCGTGGAGCTGTTTCTGAGGCACTGTGCCACGCAGCTGAGAGAGAAGGCATGGTTAGATTGGACACTAAAGAGCTTCAAAAGCCTCTCCTGGGGAGGAGGAATTCCTGGACACAGGTCCAGTGCTTAGGAAGGGTGAAAGCCCTCCCCACTTCCCTGGGATTTTGGTGTGTGATAGGATCATGATTTCTTCTGCAGGTTGCAATTGGCTTTAGCTCAGAGTAAGGCCAGAGCATTCCACGTGTCCAGATGCTTTCCATACCTGGAGCTGCCTCACTTGGGGAGGCTTAAAGGATTCCTTAGGAGTTGTGTGGGAATTTCACACAAAACATCAAGGCTGGCTCTGAAGTGGGGCAGCTCAAGGGGAAAAAAATGAACCCTCCATAGTTTCAGCCTCTGAACATCTGTGTTTAACCTAAGCAAAAAGCTTTCCCAGCCCTCACCTTGCTGAGGTGTCTTTATGCTTAGGCTTTAGAAGGAAAGTACAGCAGTCAATGGAGTGGAAATGTTCCATGGTCAGGAACCAGGACTGATAGGAACCAAAGTGCTTTGTGTTTCCATTGCTGAGAGAGTTCTTTTGCAGTCAGCAGCAGCAGGCAGCACAGCTGTGTCCCAGGCTGTGCAAGCCATGCCCAAGAGGTGATCTGAGTCTCACCTTAGCCCCTCTCTAGTCAGAGAAGTCAGCACAAGGCACTGCCAAAGAGAATCTCCAAGTCCTTGCCAGGGTTGAAAATGGTTTAACCTACTGGGGTTGAGATGTCCTCTGTGTTAAGCACTGCACCAAACCAGAGTGCTGCTCCCACTGCTTCCCTGCCAGTGCCGGAGCTCAGAGCCATCCTGCTGCCGTTCCAAGCTCCAAGGGACGCTGCAGTCAGCTGCATTTCAGTTAGTGTTTGAGAGGATTCTCCTCTAGGGAAGCAGAGCTGCTGTGCCACAGCTGTTGGAGTCAGCCAGCCAGGGCAAGCCTCTCACAGGGTACTGCTCAGAGTTACCCTCCTCAGGTCACCCCCCCAGGTCCTTCTTGAGGGCTTGGTTTGTGTTTTCACATGTGTGCTGTGCAGGGGCTGGGGGAGCCTGCAGCACACACCAGCCTTCTACAGCCTCCATTTCTCCTGCAGGTTGATGTGTTTACAGCCAGTGCCAGGTACCCTCTTTGTTCCCTTCTCTGCTCCTCTTAGCCTCCTCACAGATCTTTAACCAAGAGTTCTCCAAACATGCTGTGGAGACCTCAAACCCAGCTGCTGAAGAGCAGCAGAGCAAGAGAAGACAAACCTGGTTTAGTGAGAGGAGGTCTGCAGCCACCCGAGCTCACGCTTGTCAGGCTTGGAAAGCTAAAGCACAGCCCCTGCCCGCTGCCAGCCTGCAGCCCAGCACCTGGCTGAGCTGGGGACTGCCACAGCTCTGTGTTTAGTTCATACAGACACTGCTCCCTCTTGCAGTTCAGCAGAGCACAGGCCTGGAAGGTGAAGTCCCTCGAGTGTGGTGTCAGGGTCTGCCTGCTCTCCCCACATGGGAGCAGCTTGCCTGTGCCCTGGCAGTGGGGTCAGTGGCTTCCCAGCCGAGGCTGCCTTGGCAGTGGCTTTTGGTTTTGTACCCCTGACAGTGGTTTCTTCCTTGGATCTGTGTGAGCAAAGATTTAGGCCACAGATGGGCCTGCAGCCTCCTTTTCTCTGTGTGTGACTGATGATGTGAGCAGCAAGAGCACTGTGCAGCTGGTGGTGAGGTGGTGCAGCTGCTTCCAACTAGTCAAAACTCCTGCTCTTAGCAGAGGGGGAAGAACTTTTACCCCTGTCCAAGTATTCCTTCTGCTGCTAGCTCTCACCCATGTGAACACAGGAGAACAGCCACCCAGGGAGCTGATCTGTCTGACAGAGACCATTTCTGCTGAGCCCTCTTTCTGCCTGCCTCATCCTCTAGCACCAAGCTACAGAGAGCTGTTCTGAGGTGGTTAGAACCTAGGCACTGAAGCCAGCTCCCAGAGCTTGATGGAGCATTGCATTTTGTTTAGACTCACAGGCAGCAGTCCTGGCCCAGGCTCACTCTGTACACAGATTTCACAGCAGCCTTTTGAATATCTGGGGAACTGAAAAGGGTCCTCTCCTATGAAGAGAGGCTGAAAGGGTTGGGGCTATTCAGGCTGGAAAAGAGAAGCTTGTAGGGAGACCTCAGAGCTGCATTTCAGTAGCTGAAGGAGGACCTACAGGCAGGCTGGGGAGGGACTGTTCAAGGGGCTGTGGGGATAGGACCAGGGGCAATGGTTTGGAACTGGAGCAGGGCAGAGTTAGGTTGGGCATCAGGAGGAAGTTCTGCACCATGAGAGTGGTGAAACACTGGCACAGGCTGCACAGGGATATGGTTGAGGCTCCATCCCTGCAGACATTCAAGCTCAGCCTGGATGTGTCCCTGAGCAGCCTGCTGCAGCTGGAGGTGTCCCTGCTGCCTGCAGGGGTGCTGGACAAGATGCCCTTGGAGGGACCCTTCCAGCCCACTGCAATCTGTGAACCTGTAATAAACAGAAGGTTGCATTCTTGTCCTTGAGAAGATGTCTGTCTGTCTGCTCCATGACTATTGCCTTCTGACACTTCCCATGTATTAAGAGCCAGCAGCCTATGTCCAATGCTGTAAGTTATCCCAAGGGTCTCATGTGATCCATCACTGCCATAGAATCATAGAGCCACAGAATGCTCTGGGCTGGGAGGGAGCTGCAGAGCTCAGCCCAAGGCCTCTGCACCCAGCAGGGACAGCCCCAACTCCAGCAGCTTGCCCACAGCCCTCTCCAGCCTCCCCTTCAACAGCTCCAGGCAGGGAGCCTCAACCACCTCCCTGGGCAACCTGGGCCAGGCTTCCACCACCCTCCTGCTGCACAACTTCTTCCTCACCTCCAAGCTCAAGCTGCTCTGCTTTGGAGCCACTGCCCTTGGTGCTGTCCCTGCAGCCTTTGCAGACACACAGAGGTCACCTGCTGGAGGATTCCTCTGAACTCCATACAGCGCTGAGGGCTCTCACAGCAGGCAGAGGGAAGTGTCAGAGTGGGGTCAGTCTGTTGTCTCAATGTGTGCCTTCTGTTGTGATGAGCCTGCTCACCCTCTCTTTTCTTGATCTCTAGTATAAGATACAAACAGAGCAGTACAGAAGTTGTGATAACGTCTCTGCCAAATCATCAGATAGTGATGTCAGTGACGTGTCAGCCATTTCCAGAACCAGCAGTGCCTCTCGCCTCAGCAGCACAAGTTTTATGTCAGAGCAATCTGAACGCCCCCGGGGCAGAATCAGGTGAGTGCCCACAGCAGCTTCCATCCTCACACCCCCTCTGCCCTAGCGCCAGAGCCCAGCCACCGCTGCAGGAACCCCGTGGCCCTGACCTCACGGTGTGTGGGGACGCTCTGCACACCTGCACTGCCTGAGCTGCCCAGCCTTTGGGGGGTGGGTCTGCAGCCCAGGGCAGTGAGAGGAGGTGGCAGGTTCATGGCTGTGTGGCAAGTGCCAGCTGAATGCCCTCTGCCAGCTCACTGCTGGCTAAGAGTCAGTGTGGTCTAGGTGCCAAGAAGGTGTCGCTGCAGAAGCATGGCAGGAGTTTGTTATCCACAATCCTCTCTCATAAAAGCTCTGGGGTTCTCTCTCTCTCCTTCTCTCTCCTCCTTCTCTTCTCCTTCCCTCTCCTCAGTCCTACTCCCTCCTCTCTCCTCTTTCTCCCCTCTCTCTCCTCTTTCCTCCTTCTCTTTCCTCCTTCTCCCTTCTTCGTCTTCGCTCGTTAATATCTTCATAGATGATCTGGATGAGGGCACTGTGTCCATCAGCAGCAAGTTTGCAGATGACACCAAGCTGGGGGCAGGAGTTGATCTGCTGGAGGGTAGAGAGGCTCTGCAGAGGGACCCTGCCAGGCTGGACAGATGGGCAGAGGCCAAGGGCAGGAGATTGAACACATCCAAGTGCCAGGTTCTGCACTTTGGCCACAGCAACCCCAGGCAGTGCTACAGGCTGGGGTCAGAGTGGCTGAGAGCAGCCAGGCAGAGAGGGACCTGGGGGTAGTGGTTGACAGCAGCTGAACAAGAGCCTGCAGTGTGCCCAGGGGGCCAAGAGGGCCAAGGGCATCCTGGCCTGCATCAGGAGCAGTGTGGCCAGCAGGAGCAGGGAGCTCATCCTGCCCTGTGCTCAGCACTGCTCAGGCCACACCTTGAGTCCTGTGTCCAGTTCTGGGCTCCTCAGGTTAGGAAGGAGGTTGAGCTGCTGGAAGGTGTCCAGAGAAGGGCAAGAAAGCTGGGGAGGGGTCTGGGGCACAGCCCTGTGAGGAGAGGCTGAGGGAGCTGGGGTTGCTTAGCCTGGAGAAGAGGAGGCTCAGGGGAGACCTTCTTGCTCTCTGCAGCTCCCTGAAGGGAGGTTGTAGACAGGCAGATGATGGTTTCTTCTCCCAGGCAGCCAGCACCAGAACAAGAGGACAAGGTCTCAGGCTGTGCCAGGGAAAGTTTAGGCTGGAGGTGAGGAGAAAGTTCTACACAGAGAGAGAGATTGCCCACTGGAATGGGCAAGGGGAGGTTTGGGCTGGAGGTGAGTTAAAAATCCTTCATAGAGAGATTGGCCCTGGGGATGTGCTGCCCAGGGAGGTGGTGGAGTCCCCATCCCTGGAGGTGTTTAGGAAGAGCCTGGCTGAGGCCCTTGGTGCCATGGTTGAGTTGATCAGGTGGTGCTGGGGGATAGGTTGGACTGGATGATCTTGAAGGTCTCTTCCAACCTGGTCTATGCCATGCTATGCCATGCTATGCTATGCTATTCATCTCTCTCCTCATTCTCCCCTCTCTCCTCTTTCCTCTTTCTTTCCTTCTTCTCCCTCCTTCTTCTCTCTCCTCCTTCTCCCCCTCTCTCCTCCTCCCCTCTCTCTCCTCCTTCTCCCCTCTCTCTCCTCCTGCCTCCTTCTCTCTTCCATCTCCTCCTTTTCTTCTCCTTCTCTCTCACCTTTCTTTCTTTCTTTCTCCCTCCTTTTCTCTCTCCTCTCCCTATTCTCTCTCCCTCCTCTCCTTCTCCCTCCTTCTCTCCTCCTCTTTCTTTTTTCTCTGTCTTCCTTCTCTCCTTCCCTACCTGCTTGCTTTTATCTTACTGTTGCCATGCAAATGATAAGCCACTAGACTTGAAATGAGTATTTCTATAGCAATTTGGACATCTCTGCTTCAAAAGTAGTTGAATTCATTTGCATTATCAGTAACCAACTCTCCCTTTCACCCTTGGTAATCTGCTCCTGGGTTAGTGCTCTTTTGCCAGAGGATTGGTTCCTGTCTTCCTTTAGCTTGGTGAGAAAATGCCCCCCAGGAGGCTTAGCTTGGTTGTCTAACCTACCAATTTCGTTTGGCTTGAAGCATTGTAAGAGACAGGAAGAATGAATTGATTCCTGTGGAGGGACTCAGCCTGCCCCAAGCCTGTGTGGCATCCTGCAAGGGTAGAGCCTCACTGCCCAGGAGGTGCAGCTGCAGGCAATGGAAGGGCTGCCAGGCAGGCTCAGGGGGTGGTTCCTGTCAGTGGTTACCCTGCACAGAGGGCTCTTGCAGAGCAGCCTGCCTGCACTGTCTGCACAGGCATTGTCTCTCTGGACCCCTCTCACAAAAGCTTTGGCAGACTGAGCAAAGCCTGGGGTTTATCCCATCAATGCTTTGTATCATCATCTTTGTCAGGAATGTTCCTTGGCTGCTGCCCTTGCAATTAGCCTGCTGCAGCCATGAGGTGCAGTGGGGTGACATTTCCAGTGCTCCCCATCCCCAGCCTGAGCCTGAGCTGCTCCTTCCCTCTCCTCCCTCAGTTTGGAGCACTGGAGGTGCTGTCACTTCAGGCAATGTCCTGTCCTGGGCTTGTAAATGGTTACTTCTTCATAGGATCATACAATGGGTTGTGTTGGGAGGGACCTTAAAGGTCATCCAGTTCCAACCCCCTGCCGTGGGCACCTGCCATGCTCCCCTCCCACCAGCACAGGCTGCTCAAGGTCTCGTCCAGCCTGGCCTTAAACACCCCCAGGGAGGAGACATCCACAGCCTCCCTGGGCAGCCTGTGCCAGGCTCTCACCACCCTCACTGCAAAGAATTTCTTCCTAATCTCCAGACTAACTCTGCCCTCCTCAGGCTTCAGTCCATTCCCTCCCATCCGATCACTCCAAGCCCTTACAAAAAGTTCCTCCTCAGCTTTCTTATAGCCCCCTTCAGGTCCTGGCAGGCTGCAATTGCACTGCTGAGGCCACACCTCGAGTCCTGTGTCCAGTTCTGGGCCCCTCAGGTTAGGAAGGAGGTTGAGCTGCTGGAAGGTGTCCAGAGAAGGGCAACAAAGCTGGGGAGGGGTCTGGAGCACAGCCCTGTGAGGAGAGGCTGAGGGAGCTGGGGTTGCTTAGCCTGGAGAAGAGGAGACTCAGGGGTGACCTTATCACTCTCTACAACTACCTGAAGGGAGGCTGTAGACAGGCAGAGGTTGGTCTCTTCTCCCAGGCAGCCAGCACCAGAACAAGAGGACACAGTCTCAGGCTGCACCAGGGGAGGTTCAGGCTGGAGGTTAGGAAGAAGTTCTACACAGAGAGAGTGATTGCCCATTGGGATGTGCTGCCTGGGGAGGTGATGGAGTCACCATCCCTGGAGGTGTTCAGGAGGAGACTTGCTGGGGTGCTTGGTGCCATGGGTTAGTTGTTTAGGTGGTGTTGGATGATAGGTTGGATGCGATGATCTTGGAGGTCTCTTCCAACCTGGTTAATTCTATTCTATTCTATTCTATTCTATTCTATTCTATTCTATTCTATTCTATTCTATTCTATTCTATTCTATTCTGTTCTGTTCTGTTCTGTTCTGTTCTGTTCTGTTCTGTCTCCCTGGAGCCTTCTCTTCTCCAGGCTGCAGAGCTCCAACTCTCCCACCCTGTCCCCACGGGGGAGGTTCTCCAGCCCTTTGATCACCTCCTCTGGACCTGCTCCAGCAGCTCCATGTCCCTCTTATGCTGGGGCACCAGAGCTGGAGGCAGCACTCAGGTAGCATCTGATGAGAGCAGGGCAGAGGGGGAGAATCACCTCCCTCCTCTTGCTGGTCACCACCATTCCAAATGGAAAGATTATGACACTTGGAGTCACATCTCAGTGTTGTGTGGCTCTGAAGTCAGTGTCTGCTAGCTCCACGTGCCAGGGTGTGTTAGCTGTGTGCCAGGGTGTGTTAGCTGTGTCACTGTTAGCTGTGTGCCAGGGTCTGTTACCTGTGTGCCAGGGTGTGTTAGCTGTGTCAGTGTTACCTGTGTGCCAGGGTCTGTTAGCTGTGTGCCAGGGTGTTAGCTGTGTGAGTGTTAGCTGTGTGCCAGCTCCCAGTACCTTGCTCTAGTCCCACACTGCCAGCACAGCACTGCTTGCTAAGCTGCTGGCCACTTCTGCACTGATGCTGGGCATGGCCTGCCCCCATGCCAAGCTCTGAGCTTATCTTGCCAGATTGCTCACACCACTTCTTGCTGTGGTTGCCACAGGCTGGGGATGAGGAAACATTTCCTCCCTGGGACTGGAACAGGATGCTCAGAAAGGTGTGGCCATGGCACTGTGGGGGATGGTTTGGTGGCCATGCTGGTGTTGGGTTGCTGGTTGGACTGGATGATCTCAGGGGGCTTTGCCACCCCCAACAATTCTGTGGGCCTAAGAAGTTAGTAACATAGAGAGGATGAAAGTGAATCTTCATCAGTGACAAGTCTGTGTCTAAACCTTCCCACATGGAAGGTCATTTCCTTCCTGTGGTACCCCTGTCATTTAATTGCCTGACACAAGGCTGTGGCTTAGCACAGATGGAAAGATTTTAGCCTGGATGTTAGGAATCATTTCTTTGCTGCACCCTTGCAGTGAGGTTGGGGTTGGTCTCTTCTCCCTAGTCTCAGGTGACAGAATGAGAGGAAATGGCCTGAAATTGTGCCAGGGGAGGGCTAGGTTGGAGATTAGGAAAGATTTCTTCCCTGCTAGAGTGGCCAGGGACTGGCACAGGCTGCCCAGGGAGGTGGTGGAGTCCCCATCCTGGAGCTGTTCAGGAAATGTATGGCCATGGCAGTCTGGGAGAAGGTTTAGTGGCCGTGGGGGTGCTGGTTTGCTGGCTGGACTGGAAGATCTCAGAGGGCTTTCCCAAGCAAAACACTGCTGTGATCCTGTGCATTATCAATCCTCTGCCTGAGGGAGCTGCTGGTGCACTTTCTAAGCAGAAATACCTGGAGCAGCTTCTTCAGCTCTGGTTTGTTCAGGACTTTCTGGTGAGCACCACAACAAAGGCTGTGCCTGCAGGGGAGATGCACCCAGACCTCTCTTGCCAGCATCCTGTCCAGCCTGAGTGGCTGCCAGGCTCCCTGTGGAGCCACAGCAACTCCCAGGAGTGTTTGCTTTGGGAACAAAACCTTCTGGGACCTCTCCCTTGTGACTCTGGCTTGCCACAGCCTCTGGGGCTGCTGTGTGTTTCGTGGCTGAAGTCAGAACCAGGGGGAGGGTTGCTTCCAGCAGCCCTGGGCTGTGTGCACTGCCTGCACAGCCCAGCAGTGCCTCTGTGTGCCTCTGTGTGCTGCAGGCAGCGCTGTGTGTGACTCAGGGACCTCCCTCACATCCTCAGCGAGGCAGAAGGAAACTTCTCACAGTTCAGTGCAGGTGCTTGGGAAGGCAGAGCTGTGCCCACACTGTCTGAGGGTCAGTAGCTGAACTGTGTGACCTGGAGCACAGCAAGTTCCACCTCAGCCTGAGAAAAGCCTCTCCCCTGAGAGGCTAGCAGAGCACTGGAAGAGGCTGCCCAGGGAGGCTGTGGAGTCTCCTTCCATGGAGACCAGCTGGAGCTTGGAATGAGTAAAAGGAGAAAAGCAGCCTTGGGCAGAAACCAGGCCTAGAGACTTCCTGCCTAGCCTGGGAAAGTTTGATGAATGGGAAGGATAGCTGTGAGCAGCCAGAGGGGAAATCATATCCTGGGCTGCAGCCAGAGCAGTGTGGCCCTCAGGGCAAGAGAGGGGATTCTGCCCCTCATTATGGTGAGACCCCCACTTCCAATCCTGCCTCCAGCTCTGCTGTCCCCAGCAGCAGAAGGACACAGAGCTGCTGGAGAGAGGCCAGAGGAGGCCACAAAGATGCTGCCAGGGCTGGAGCAGCTCTGCTGGGAGCACAGGCTGAGGGAGCTGGGGCTGTGCAGCCTGCAGAGGGGAAGGCTCCAGGGGCACCTGCCAATAGCTGAAGGGATCCTGCAGGAAGGCTGCAGAGACCCTTCCTGAGGGTGTCTGAGCCAGGCCAAGGGGGAATGGCTTGGAGCTGAGGCAGAGCAGGGTTAGAGTGGAGCTGAGGGAGAAGTTCTTCAGTACCAGGGTGGTGAGACTCTGGCCCAGGCTGCCCAGGGAGGCTGTGGCTGCTGAGTCTAGCTGAGAGGGGTCCCTCTGGTGCATGTAACAGGTGGGGAGGTTGGGGTAGATGCCCTCTGAGGTCCCTTCCAGCCAGAGCCATTCTGTGGTTTGAGCAGGCAGCCAGTACATTTTCCCTGGCTGTCCCTTGGTGTCTGAGCTCTGCAGTGTAAGCTCCACCATGCCTGCAGCAAACTGACCATCCTGCTTTCTTTCTGAGCATCCAGGTCGTGGCAGCTCAAGTCTGAGCACCAAAACTCTTCCCTGACTGCTTGCCCTGGTTTGGCTGGCAGAGAGTTAATGAAGCTTGCAGCTGGTGCAGTGCTGTGTAACCAGAGTCAAACCTCCTGCTTTTCAGGGGGGAACACAGGGCAGTGGCCTTCAAATTAGTATCGTGGAGGCAAGATACATAAACCCAGATTAGCTAAGCTGCTTAGCAGGTACAATATACTCTTTACACCCTCAATCACCACAGTGCAGATGGGAACTTCTAGTTCTGAGGTCATCTGTGCCAAAGCCCAAGGTGAAACCAGAGTCATTATGGTTCTAATTACTCATTATGTAAAGATTTGTTCACTGTTTTGCAAACCCATCCTTCCAAACTGCTTTGTTGCTGTCAGGGAGGGAGGGAGAGGGAAGCCTCTAATCCCTTCAGGACATCTGTGCATGAGAAGTGTTCCATGGGCCACTGCCTGTGCATCTTTCATGATCTGATTATGCTGCCTGTGCAAGGAACCTGTCACCTTCCCAGCAGCTGTCCCTAGGGACTGGGAAACCATTGGGGGTTTCATTTCCTCACTGCACTGATGACAATGCCATACAGCTCAGAAAGCTTCAGCACCAGACATTGCTCTGCAGCAGGCAGTTCAGGCTGGTGTAGGAAGGGAGAGGTGTAGGAAGGGAGAGGTGTAGGAAGGGAGAGGTGTAGGAAGGGAGAGGTGTAGGAAGGGAGAGGTGTAGGAAAGCAGTTCCAGCCATGGCTCAGAATTCAGAGTCACTCTTATTGGCTGCTGCTTCCTCTCAGCTTCTCTCTGCTCTGCTTTGCCTTCCTCTCAGTTTGTCTTTCTAAAGATGCTTTCTGCATTTCCTTTCTTAGTCCTCTCCTTCCACTGTTCCATTTAGTTTTTCAGCTTCCCCTCCTCTGTTCCCTGCCTTGTGGTTGTTGCCTGTTGCTGGCACAGGCTGCCCAGGCAGCTGGTGGGGTCACCCTCCCTGGAGGTGCTAAGAAATGAGCAGACCTGGTACTCTGGGCCGTGGGTAAGCAGGGGTGGTGCTGCTGGGTTAGCACCTGGGACCTGAGGATCTTGGAGGTCTTTCACAACCTTGACAATGCTGCAGCTCTATGAAAATAACTCAAGGAAATGGTCTTGGGAAGTAGTTAAAATCTGCTTAGCTTGCCTACATCACAGAATACACAACCACAGGGGTTGGAAGGGAGCTGCAGAGAGCATCCAGTGCAGCCCCTGCCAGAGCAGCAGCACCCAGGGCAGGCCACACAGCAATGCAGCCAGGGGGGGTTGGAAAGGCTCCAGAGCAGGAGACTCCACAACCCCTCTGGGCAGCCTGCTCCAGGCCTCCCTCACCCTCACCCCAAAGAACTTTCTCCTCCTGGGCAGCTGAAACCTTCTCTGCTCAAGTTTGTCTCCAGTGCTCCTTGGCTTCTTGCTGTGCAGCCCCCACAAGAGCTTGGCCCCCTCCCCTTGACCCCCAGCCCTCAGCTCTTGAGAGACATTGAGCAGATCCCTCTCAGCCTTCTCCTCTCCAGGCTAAACAGCCCCAGGGCTCTCAGTCTCTCTTCCCAGGGGAGATGCTCAAGTCCCCTAAGCATCCTCCTGCCTCTGCCTTGGGCTCTCCCCAGCAGCTCTCTGTCTCTCTCCAGCTGGGGAGCCCCAGACTGGACACAGACACAGATTTAAGTTCTGAACTAATTGTTCTTTCATCTCCTGGAGCAATGTTGGGTTTCCATGGTTAAAACCCAGAGCTGTGAAGGTTGCCCAGCTGGGTGTGTGCCTGTGTTGCCACCAACCAGTTCCTGATGCTGTATGCCAAGATGGCAATGCCCTGTTCTCCAAGAGAAGGGATTAGCCAGCTAGGCTCCCAGAGGGGACTGCTGTGGTCAGAGCTCTCTCAGCCCTTACCTGGATGAGAGGCTGAACACAGTGGGGCTGGCACTGTGCCATCCCAGCAGCAGTGTCTGTGTCTCTGGGCAGCACTCCTTGCACTGCAGGAATGATGCCAAGGCCAGAGAGAATTGACACAAGTGTGTCTGTCCTGCAGCACTCACAGCAGAGGTGCTGCTGCACCTCCACCTTCTCTTCCTTTCCCTGTGACTTGTCCTTGGACGAACCACCAGGAGTGCAGCACAGCTTTGGGCCCTCGCTGCAAGAAGGACATTGAAGTGCTGAAGCACATGCACAGGGTGCAAGGTGTGGAGCACAGGTCCTGTGGGGAGCAGCTGATGGAACTGGGGGTGTTTAGTCTGGGGAGAAGGAGGCTGGGGGGAGACCTTCTCACTCCTGTGGCTGTCTGGAAGGAGGCTGGAGCAAGGAGGGGGGCAGTCTCTTCTGCCAAGGAACAGGTGATAGAACAAGAGGAGATGGGCTCAGGCTGTGCCAGGGGAGCTTCAGTTTGGCCATGAGGAATGGTTTCTTCCCCAGATGGCTTGCCCAGGCCTAGAACAGGCTGCCTGTGGCAGTGGCAGAGCCCCCATCCTAGGGGGGGTTGTAAGGCTGTGTGGATGTGGTGCTGAGGGGCATGGGTTAGCACCAGGCTTGGCAGAGCCAGGCAGTGGTTGGACTGTGTGAGCTTCAAGGTCTCTTCCAACCAAAACCACTACTGGAATACCTTCATACACCCACAGGGCTCTAACCAGTGCCTTCAGGGGAGGAGCAAGGTTTGCTTCCAGTCCCAGCTGCTGTTCCATGGATGCATTCCATGTCAGCCTGCAGGGCAGGTCAGCATTGCAGTCCCAGCTGCTACAGCCTGTACTGAGTTATTATCTCACTGAACCATCTCACTTCTTGTTCTCGTATGGTCTGAAAACCTCTCCTGACTCACTGCAGAGAATTTTAGTGCAGGTTAGGTTTGCAGAGCACCATGATGGGATTAATCTGTGGAACACCCAGAGCTGCACAGTAATGAATTAATCTTGCAGCACATGTGCTGTATCACACAGAAGTGGAGCTGAGGCTGCCAGCAGTGTGGGACAGGGGATTTAGAGTCTGGGTTTATTGACTGTGGATCCTGTGGATTTGGCTTAGCTTTGGAAATGCAGTGTGCCTCCTGAGGAAGGAGCTGCTCCCCTGCCCCTCAGCCCACAGCTGGCACACCTCTGGAGGTTGTTAGCATTCCTGAGCTGCCTCTTTGCCAGAGGGGATGGGAGTTAGTAGGTGAGTCTGCACTCAGCAGAAGAGAAAGGAAGCTTGCAGCTGGGCTGGGGAAGGGCAGGAGGGGAAGCTTGCAGCTGGGCTGGGGAAGGGCAGGAGGGGAAGCTTGCAGCTGGGCTGGGGAAGGGCAGGAGGGGAAGCTTGCAGCTGGGCTGGGGAAGGGCAGGAGGGGAAGCTTGCAGCTGGGCTGGGGAAGGGCAGGAGGGGAGCAGCTGGGCTGGGGAAGGGCAGGAGGTGAAGCTTGCAGCTGGGCTGGGGAAGGGCAGGAGGGGAAGCTTGCAGCTGGGCTGGGGAAGGGCAGGAGGGGAGCAGCTGGGCTGGGGAAGGGCAGGAGGTGAAGCTTGCAGCTGGGCTGGGGAAGGGCAGGAGGGGAAGCTTGCAGCTGGGCTGGGGAAGGGCAGGAGGGGAAGCTTGCAGCTGGGCTGGGGAAGGGCAGGAGGGGAAGCTTGCAGCTGGGCTGGGGAAGGGCAGGAGGGGAGCAGCTGGGCTGGGGAAGGGCAGGAGGGGAAGCTTGCAGCTGGGCTGGGGAAGGGCAGGAGGTGAAGCTTGCAGCTGGGCTGGGGAAGGGCAGGAGGGGAAGCTTGCAGCTGGGCTGGGGAAGGGCAGGAGGGGAAGCTTGCAGCTGGGCTGGGGAAGGGCAGGAGGGGAAGCTTGCAGCTGGGCTGGGGAAGGGCAGGAGGGGAAGCTTGCAGCTAGGCTGGGGAAGGGCAGGAGGTGAAGCTTGCAGCTGGGCTGGGGAAGGGCAGGAGGGGAAGCTTGCAGCTGGGCTGGGGAAGGGCAGGAGGGGAGCAGCTGGGCTGGGGAAGGGCAGGAGGGGAAGCTTGCAGCTAGGCTGGGGAAGGGCAGGAGGGGAAGCTTGCAGCTGGGCTGGGGAAGGGCAGGAGGGGAAGCTTGCAGCTGGGCTGGGGAAGGGCAGGAGGGGAAGCTTGCAGCTGGGCTGGGGAAGGGCAGGAGGGGAAGCTTGCAGCTGGTCTGGGGAAGGGCAGGAGGGGAAGCTTGCAGCTGGTCTGGGGAAGGGCAGGAGGGGAAGCTTGCAGCTGGGCTGGGGAAGGGCAGGAGGGGGAGCTTGCAGCTGGTCTGGGGAAGGGCAGGAGGGGAAGCTTGCAGCTGGTCTGGGGAAGGGCAGGAGGGGAAGCTTGCAGCTGGGCTGGGGAAGGGCAGGAGGGGGAGCTTGCAGCTGGGCTGGGGAAGGGCAGGGATTCTGCTGACAGGTTGGAGTTACTGCAACGGCGTGGAAAGAACTTTGTGACCATTTGACTTGTAGTCAAACAGCATCTCTAGAGCAAGGAAGAGAGGGGATTGAAGGACTAGAAGGGGATTGTTCCTGGGTTGCATTATGGGGAAAATGGATGGAACAGAAAGGTGCAAGCATGAAAATGAGCACCCACAGTATTGCCTGAGAAACCATCAGTAAGTGCAAGAGAAAGGAAGAGAGACTTTCCTCTTAGCAGTGGCTAAGCTCTGCAGGTTGTATCCCTGGAAGGAGATGCTCCTGGATGCCAGAGGTGAGTTTATGGGCAGAGGTGGTCCCAGCTTCTTGTGTCTTACTGTCTTCTGTGGGTTTTCTTTCAGGGGATGTGTCTTAATGACACTTGCTTTAGACAGCTACTGAAAAACCCTGAATCTGTGTCTAGATACCAAATAGGTCTCTATGTAACCCAGGTACCAAATAGGTCTCTCTATCACCCAGGTACCAAATAGGTCTCTGTATAACCCAGGTACCACATAGGTCTCTCTATCACCCAGGTACCACATAGGTCTCTGTATAACCCAGGTACCAAATAGGTCTCTGTATAACCCAGGTACCACATAGGTCTCTCTATCACCCAGGTACCAAATAGGTCTCTCTATCACCCAGGTACCACATAGGTCTCTGTATAACCCAGGTACCAAATAGGTCTCTCTATCACCCAGGTACCAAATAGGTCTCTGTATAACCCAGGTACCACATAGGTCTCTCTGTCACCCAGGTACCAAATAGGTCTCTGTATAACAGTCTGGTTCTGTGTCTTGTAACTCAAACTATTTGAGTAATTGCTTTCCCCCCACCCCCCTCTTTAACAGTTCATTTTCTGTGCCCACAGACACAGCCTGCAGGCAGCTGCAGCTTGCAGCACTGCAGTTGCTGCTTGTTTGCTCTGGTGACAGGTGAATAGAGTCTGCTGCTTGCCAGGTGCCAGTTTAGGTAGGATCCATCTCAACTGCACAACAGTGGCAGGAAAATCTCAGAGGCTTTCCCTGGGCAAGGGCAGTGGTGTCCTCCCAGCTGCTGCAGCAGCTCGGTGCTGGAGGATGCTTTGGGGAGCCTAGGCTGAGGGCAGCTCTGCCCTGGTGGGGCCGAGGGGGCTCAATGAAATGATGTGTACAGAAGTGTTAATGGAGTGACTTTGTTTCCATGCCTGACCTCGGTGCAGTGAGCCCAGGGCACAGACAGATTGTTTGTCACTGCTCTTCATGCACACATGGGTGGTGTTCTGTCAGTAATCAGGAACAGCAGCAGCAGTGTGCTGAGCTGCTCATTGGAGGAGCTGCTGAAGGTGGCAGCACCATTTCAAATGGAAAAGCAATCAATTACTTAATTCAGGAGTAAAGAGAGGAGGCTTCCAAATATGGGACTCTCAGGCACTAGGCTTGGGCTGGATGATCCTTGGGGTCCCTTCCAACCTGGTGGTCTGTGAACCCCTGCATCCTGCATTTGCTGTGTTATGCTGACCAGGACTGAGCCAACAACACACCTCAATAATGTACTCATGTGGCCGCCCCTCTGCACCTCAGTTCGGCTGCCAGCTGACCCCAGTCAGGCCACTGAAGGAAACCAGAGCTTCTGGGCTGTGATTGTCAGAAGGGTTAAGTGGAGAAGAGCATCCAGAAATTCACGTAGGTCTTTTGCTTCTTTGCGCTCCCTGAGTTGAACTCTCCAGCGCTGAAGCAGCTGACTGTCAGCTCGGAGCTGTGGCTGCTGATGGCCTGGGAAATTGCTGTGTTCTAAGGGCACTCAGCCGGGGGGGTAAGAGGACTGGGATGTTAAATGCTCTTTCTTCTGGCGCTTCTCCAGTTAATGATAGGTAATGAGCTGGCCCAAGGGTTACAGGAACAGGCTGCCCGGAGGAGTGGTGGAGTCACTGTCCCTGGAGGCACTCAAGAACTGCGTAGCTGTGGCACTCTGTGCCCTGGCTTAGCGCTGGGGTTGGGCTGACAGCTGGACTGGATGATCCTAGAGGCCTTTGACAACCTTGAAGACTCCGTGTTTGCATCCTGTGATTCTTGCCAGGCAAGCTCAGAAGCCCGACAGTGATCTCTGTGTTTTAAGCTCAGTGTGCCTCGGGTGGTCAAGGTGTCCTTGAGCACCCTGCTGCATCCCAGAGCATTCTTCTGCGTGGGGCCGGTGGCTGCTTTCCATCTGCACTCAGCAGGAGCAGATCCTAAGTGCTGAATGCAGTTGAACACCTGTACAGGGGCTGACAGAGACAACTGAGAACTGCTGTCGAGTGTTGTCTGTTCAAGGACTTGACTTCTCCAGCTCCTCCTGCTCTTGCCTGTGGTCACACCCTGGTAGCTGTCAGCACCACATCGCTGAGGTGTGCATTGTCTTACGCTCTGGGATCTGCCTTCGGGCAGGACCAGATCTGTAGGAGGCACAGGATGTGTCAGTTCCTCACTGAACCCTTCAGCTCTCTCTGGCAAGACCTCCTATCCATCTGAAACTCGCCATGACATGAGGAAGGGTGTGCCTCAAAACCCTCTCTTAGTCTTGGGGCGATGAGCAGGAGCAGACCATTAACTAGATCTTCTGGGAAGGACCTTGCTGGCAGGGACAGTAGGACCTTGCTGGCAGGGACAGTGGGACCTTGCTGGCAGGGACAGTAGGACCTTGCTGGCAGGGACAGTAGGACCTTGCTGGCAGGGACAGTGGGACCTTGCTGGCAGGGACAGTGGGACCTTGCTGGCAGGGACAGTGGGACCTTTGCTTAACCAATTCATTCACATTGTGAGCTTAAAATACAGAATGAATGGGGGGTGGGGGCTGGAGACCCCCAGATAAGTATGCTAGCAGTGGGTCTAGCAATCAGCACTACCAGGGCATGGAATTTGCCACCTTCTAGACTGACTTGACATCTGCACCTGAAGGGAGCCAAGCTGCAGCTGAAATGGTTAAGTCTCTGCAGAGTTGTATCTGACATCCCATTGCCTCCAGAGCTTTGCTTGGCCACAGCAGTGCTAGGACTGTGTGTAAATGTCTGGTGTGTATCTGAGCTTGTTCTCTGTGTCACTGAATGCTTTCCCCAGCCTTGATGTGCAGCAACAGAGAAAGGAGCTGTGTAGAAACATTCAGAGGCAATGATACAGCTAAAGAAAATCAGTGATTCATCCTTCTGTCAGTTCTCCCTCAAAATGACTTTGCCTTCACCCTGTAGTGGTTGTGTTTACCCTTCAAGTAGTGAGAGACTGGAGACAAAGGGAAACCAACTGCATAATCTACTGTCTTGTTCTGTGGTGTGTCAGAATACAGAGGATACCTTCGTGTCTGTTGGGTCTTGAAGCTTGGGTGGACAGTGCCAGTAGGATCTGCCTGCTGAGCTGTCAACAGGGCAAGGGGCAATGCTTTGAAACTAGAGCAGGGTAGCTTTAGGTTGGACAGTAGGAGAAAAAATTCTTTACTATGAGGGTGGTGGGACACTGGCACAGGTTGCCCAGGGAGGTGATGGAGACCCCATCCCTGCAGACATTCAAGGTCAGGCTGGACAGAGCTCTGGGCAGTCTGATCGAGCTGGGGAGGTCCTTGCTTACTGCAGCAGGGTTGGACTAGGTGACCTTCAGAGGTCCCTTCCAACTCAGCACATCCTCTGACCCTGCACTCCTTGGCCCGTACTCGTTTTCTGTCATTAAATTGCTCTTGTTCTGTGTTCTGGGGATACAGACAGGGAGGTTCCACACGGCCTCTGAATGTTGCCTGGCTCTCCTTCCCCCACTGTGAAACACATAGGGCTGTGCCTATTACACCATTGTATCTCTTCCCCTCCAAGAGGTGAAGGACACTCTGCGAAGCACCCAATTAACCTTCATCAGCGACCTGAATGAACACAAATGTACCCAAATGGTTTTGCTTAACTAAGACAAACCCCAAACGAAACGAAACAAAGAAAGGTGCTTGGGAAGCGCTGTCTGGCAGCCGAATTAACCTGTTTGTTTTTACTTTGTAACTGTAGTACATTTACTCCTAAAATGCAAGGCAGACGGCTGGGGACTTCAGGGAGACTGACAAAGAGCACGAGTGTGAGCGGAGAGATGTATAAGCTGGAGCAGACTGACGGGAGCCAGTCGGACACGGCTGTCGGCATGCTGGGAACAGGTGGGAAGAAAAGGCGCTCCAGCCTGAGTGCCAAGGTGGTGGCCATAGTGTCTCGAAGGAGCAGAAGCACATCTCAGCTTAGCCAAACAGGTGAGTGGGACACAGCCTCCTGGGCAGCAGGGCTCTCGCCGCCCGTGGCCGACCCTGCCTGCCGCGGCGTGCGTGCGGACAGCGCTCCCGGAGGGGAGCATTGCCAGCCGGCAGCCCGCAGCCGAGCTGCTGCTTTCCTCTGCTCTCCAGCTGCAAGGAGCAATATCCACATGCCTTCTAGAATGTGTACCACGAGCACTTTCTGTCCTGACCAGTCATAAATGGGCTTATGATGTCTGTATTTCAAAGAGACCTACGTGGGTGCCACCTGCAGCGGGTAATGGTTTGGCTAAGGGAGGCTTTCTGTGCCCAGGAGATTTCAAGAGCCGAGTAGCTGAAATCTCAGGAGGTGAATGGCGGTGGGCAGTGGTTTGGCTAAGAGAAGCTTTCTGTGTGCTTAGGAAATTTTCTGAGCTGAGTAGCTGCAGTCGCAGGAGGTGAATGGCAGTTCTGTGGCTTGGGTAAAAGGCTGTACCTGCAGTGGCAAAAGAGACATGTTTTTAACCTACCTTTGATCTCACAGTCCGGGAGCAAATCTCTTCTGTTGTTGCTTTGGTTGGTTGGGGTTTTTATCCCCTTTAAACCCAGCACTGCAAATTGGGGTCAGTGGTTTCAGACAAATTAGAGGAGAGCATGATGCTTCCCTGGGAACAGCAGACCTCCAAGTCTTTACTGTGACTTCAGAAACCTTAAAAGCTTCCTATCTGCGTAGCCTGAAGGAGCAAAACAGACAGATACAAAGGCAGGGGGGAGTCAATGTTTTAAAGTCTCTGTCCTGCCTCCATTGAACCTCAGGGAAGAATTTTGCTCTTGCCTTCAGTGGGAGCAGGCCACGGCCCTAAGGGTTCTTTCTTACTAAAAGAAGGAAAAGAAAGAGGAAAAGCTTCAGCCTAGCAGAGGAGGCAGGCACAGTGCAGCAGTCCTCTCACACAGCCAGGGCACTGCCAGCCGAGGTAAGGAGCAATCTTCTCTCTATCATCAAGTAGCTCACCCTTTCCTGTTGCTTTCCTCCTTGTTGCCAGACAAGCAGTAGAAGTGATTCTCCCACAGCAGGAGGCTTGCTCAGGTCTGATAAGAAGCTTGGAATCCTCCTCTGCAGTGTTTGTTCATTCTGAAAAAGCAGGAAGTAAAAATACACAAATTGAAGTAATAATCTCTGCTTTTTGATTAACTGATCAAGGAATTCAGGAAGTGTATTGATCAATGAATTCAGGAAGTGTCTCAACATGCACCTGGAGCAAAAGACCTAAGCAGTAGGAGAGCTGAAGTCCAGAATGGTGGTTAGTGTTGTGTGGCTCAAGAATGCACTCAGCCTGGGCATGAGGCTGGAGCAGGGACAGCTCTGTGCACCAAGATGTGCTTATAGGGGCAGCAGAATCTATTCCATGCTCCTGAGGTAATAAAAAGTGGCATTGTAGCATAGGCAGGCTGGTGCTTTGCTCACTGTGAAGAATGTTGTAGGCATTGTACAGAAGTACTGTAGGTATTGTGCTGGAGCCAGGGCAGAGGAGGGCAAGGAAGCTGGGAAGGGCCTGGAGAAGCAATGTGCTGGAGAGAGGCTGAAGGAGCTGGGGATGGTTAGTGGGCAAGAGAGGAGGCTGAGGGGAGAGCTCCTGGCTGCCTGCAGCTCCCTGCAAGGAGGCTGTGCAGAGGCTGCTGCTGCTCTCTGCTCCCAGGGCATTAGTGAGAGAAGAAGAGGGCAGAGCCTCAAGCTGCCCCTGGGGAGGTTGAGAGTGGAGCTTAGGCACAAGAGTGCTCAGGGCTTGGGATGTGCTGGGCAGGGAGGTGGTGGAGTGCCCAGGGCTGGCTGTGTTTCTGGAGCCCTCCCAGGGTCACTTGGTGCAAATGTTAAAGCAACAGAAATCTTGCAAGGAATGGAGCATCTGAAGCTCTAAGGAAACTCCAACAGCAAACCCAGTCTGAGAAGCAGGCTGTGTATTGTTCATGATGGTAGAACAGAGCTGAGAGTGACCTTGGCTGTGCCTGACTGGGTCAAGCAGTGCTGTCCGTGGTGGGAGCAGAGCGAGTGTGCTGTGCCCTGGCAGGCACTTTGGGGTTGGTTAAAGGATGTCAGACATCAGTGAGCTTAATGCATTTTGAGAGCAATGTACACCTGGGGCTCGACAGGTTTGCCACAGAAAATCCACTGCTGGACACTGAAGAGTTATGCCCTGCAGCAGGGACTCCCTTTGCTTCCTTCCCCTACTGCACGAGAGGGGAGGGGAAACCTCCACAGGTCCAACTCACCTGAATGTCTCTTGCCTAAGGGAATAATATCTCTGCTCTTGAGAACTGAAACCAATATAAATGTTGCAGCTTTAGGTCCCTAATATTGCTTGTGTGAAAGTAACCTCCGCAGCAGCCAGATGCTGAGGGTTTCAAACTGGTGTGGAGGGTTATGGCCTCCCAAGAGCTGTGCTGCAGCTCTGCAGTAGCTGAAGGAATGCTGCATTCCAAAGGGAGTGTGAAAGAAGCAGGAAGTCCTCTGGGGCTTTGCCCTGAGCTGGTCACTCTGTTTGTTCTGTCCATGACCTGCATGATCCTCACCCAGGTACACATGACATGGCTGCTTGTCTGGAAACTCAGAACAGCAGAGCAAACACATCAGAACTAAACCAGGTGCTCAGCTGCTTCCTGTGGCACCTGGAGAGCTGAGGTTCTGATCTCCTCCTGCCTTTAGAACAGCCAAGTTAACTTTCTTCTTGGTCTTGATTTGGGGTCTGGCTCTTGGGCTCTGTTTGGGCTTGGGTTGTGTTTCATTTGGAGAATAAAGGCTGGGTTTAGCTTTTAGTAGGCAATGATTGCTTGTAGCATACTGCACAGGTCTGTTGCTATCAAAGCCAGAAGTGAAGTGCCTGAAACTGCTGCTGGGGGGCTGTGTAGCTGCTGCTCTGCAGAAACTGATTCCTTCTCAGCTGGGCAGGGAGGGGGTGTGTGAGCCTGTGCATGAGGATGTGGGCAGGGGCTTCCCTGCATGTGTGAAGCAGAGCCACTCTGTCAGACTTCAGGAGCAGTAATCACAGCACTCTGTGCAGCCCTTCCCAGTGCTGTGGGAAGATCTTTATTCTGTGTCTGTGCCTCAAGAGATCGTCGGAGAAAGAGATCATCTGGCAAGACCTTAGAGCAGCCTTCCAGTAGCTGAAGGGGACCTACAGGAAAGCCAGGAAGGGCTTTACAAGGGCTTGGAGTGATAGGGTGAGAGGGACTGAAGCTTGAAGAGGGCAGATTGAGACTGGAGAGGAGGAAGGAATCCTTGGCAGTGAGGGTGGTGAGACTCTGGCACAGGCTGCCCTGTTAGTAGCAGACAGGATGGGAAGCATGGAGATTACAGAGTCACAGATTGCAGTGGGCTGGAAGGGACCCTCAAAGGTCATCTTCTCCAACCCTCCTGCAGGCAGCAGGGACTCCTCCAGCTGGAGCAGGCTGCCCAGGGACACATCCAGGCTGATCCTGAATGTCTCCAGGGATAGGGCCTCAAGCACCTCCCTGGGCAGCCTGTGCCAGTGTCTCCCCAGCCTCCCTGTACAGAGATTCCTCCTGATGTCCAGCCTAACCCTGCCCTGCTCCAGTTCCAAACCACTGCCCCTCATCCCATCCCCAGAGGCCCTTCTGAACAGTCCTTCCCCAGCCTTCCTCTAGGTCCCCTTCAGCTATTGAAATGTAGCCATGAGGTCTCCTCAGAGCCTTCTCTCCAGACCCAGCAGACCCAATTCTCTGAGCCTCTCTTCACGGGGGAGGTGCTCCAGCCCTCCACCCCCAGGGCCATTAAACCCGAGGTGCCATGGCCACACTGAGCCCCTCCAGGAATGGTGACTCCACCACCCCCCTGGGCAGCCTCTTCCAGCAACTGTTAACCCTCTCAATGAAGAAATGTTTCCTAGCATCCTCATGGTAGAGGCTGACCCCCCCCTCACTCCAGCCTCCTTGGAGGTGGCTGTAGAAGGTGATTGAGGGTTGTCCCTTTGTGCAGCCTGACAGGAGTGTGGTGGTCCATCCCGAAGCTCTTTCCCATCCAGGCTGCTCTTTTTCACAGGCCATTGGAGCTTGCCTTGCGTAGGTGAGGTGGTCCCTGAGGACAGCAGCTCTGTTGCACAAAAAGCAGGCTGGAGGGAGATCGACTTTGGGATGGATTTCACTTTCAGCCAGTCTGAGAAAGCCTGCAGGGGAGCAGCAGGCATGCAGGGCTGCCTTGAGGATAGTGACAGGCTCTGGGCTCTAAACCTGGCACCTGGCAGCAAAGAGCAGCCCCCTAAACCCAGCACAAGCTTCATGCCAGCCCTGTGTGCACCCAAGTGCTTCTGCAGCAGGAGGAGGGGTGAAGAAAGGATGCAGAATGCTGTTAAACGCAGGGGCAAGGAGCTGGTTCCTGTTGTGAGAGGAACTCTTTGTTCTGGTGAGGATAGCTCATGCTTTGAAGCCATGGAGTGAGTGTAAGCATCTTCTCCTCTATTTACTGTGGCTGTCCAGCCAGGAATTCACTGCCTGTAACAGAAACATCACTCAGCTCCAGCTGCTCATCTTCCAGCACATTGCCTAATAAGGCCTCCTGCTTTCCAAGCCCTGCTGCTCTCATCACTTACTCTCACACATTCTCACTCTGCCTCCTGCCAGGTACTTGCTTGGCTTGCACTCAGAAGTCTTCCTGTGCTTTCCTAGCTGCAATTTCTCCCTCAGTTTGTCACAGCAACAGCATATCCAAAAGAACAGGAAAGGATCTTGATTCTTAGCTGAACTGTGACATACATGTCTTGAAGAATCACAGCCTGGGCTGGGCTGGAAGGGAGCTGCAGAGCTCAGCCCAAGGCCTCTGCACCCAGCAGGGACAGCCCCAACTCCAGCAGCTTGCCCACAGCCCTCTCCAGCCTCCCCTTCAACAGCTCCAGGCAGGGAGCCTCAACCACCTCCCTGGGCAGTGTACTATCAAGAGAACTGCAATGTCAAAATCTGTTCAGGAATGCAGCTTCTCTCTGCTGTTTGCCTTTGATCCTCATGGGTGTTGTACAGACAGAGCTGCTGGCACTGCCTGTGTGTCACTGCTCTGTGTTTGCAGAGGGTTGTTTGCTCTCCCACCTGATCCACGCTGTGCTCACCAGTTGTGCTTCATGCAGGTGCAAAGACAGGGCTGAAACAGTGTCAAATCTATGGCAGAAAGAGGAAGCAGAGCACTGCCCCAAAGGGGAAGAGCACAGCTCTGCTGCCTTCCTGTTACACATGTCTGCACAAGCAGCAGGCTGCAGGAGAGTCTCAACACCAGCCACTGACCTCACTGCACTGTGTGTGCCTCTTGCCTCAGCACTTCCACAGCCTGTGGCTTTCTGGAGCCTCTGGCATTTTGGAGAAGGCTGCAGAGTACCTGCAGGGGAACAGTGCTCTCCTGTGCCACTTGTAGAAGAACCAAGTCCCACCAGAGGCCAGTGCCTGCAGGGATCCTGCAGGAAGGCTGCAGAGAGACCCTTCCTGAGGGTGTCTGAGCCAGGCCAGGGGGGAATGGTTTGGAGCTGAGGCAGAGCAGGGTTAGAGTGGAGCTGAGGAAGAAGTTCTTCAGTACCAGGGTGGTGAGACTCTGGCACAGGCTGCCCAGGGAGGCTGTGGCTGCCTCCTGCCTGGTGGTGTTCAAGGCCAGGCTGGATGAGGCCTTGAGCAGCTGAGTCCAGCTGAGAGTTGTCCCTGGGCATGGCAGGGGGTTGGAGCAGATGAGCTCTGAGATCCCTTCCCACCTGAGCCGTTCTGTGACTCTCTGCTTCTGTTCTGTGTTTCTTTCAAGTCCTGTGGCTTGTTTTTGGTAGTCCTGACACTTTCTTTCCCTCCCAAAGCAGTCTTCCTCCACTAAGCTAAGCTGTGATGTCATTTGAAAGAGGGAGCCTGCTGAGCATGGAACAGCTCATCCCACTCCTGAGCATTGATTTGGGAGCTCCTTCAAACCCAGCCAGAGCTGCAGGATTCCCTTCTCAGGGTTGTTCCAAGTGTCTGGCTGGGGCACAACTGACTTGTCATAGACCACCTTCTGCTCAAGGGGTCCTCAAAACTCTCCTGCTGTGACCATTTCTTGTTGGATTTCAAGATTGTCACTCCCTGGCTTTTCCCTTGGTACTGTCAGTAGGTGTAACACAGAATTCCAGACAGAGGCTGCCAAAGTGTTTCATAGAGTCACAGAATGGTAGGAGTTGGAGGGGACCTCTGGAGATCATCCTGTCCAGCCCCCCTGCCAGGGCAGGGTCAGCCAGGGCAGGGTCAGCCAGGGCAGGTCTTGCTTTGCAGGGAGCTGTAGCAGCGAGCTGCTGCTCTCCTGGGAAGCTGTGGGTGCCTGGCACCCCCAGCAGCAGAGTTCTGTGTGATGGACATTTGAGCAGCCAGAGTTGCCCACCCCTTCCTGCCTAGGGCCTGCAAAGTGCAAGGTCTGATACTGCTGAAGGAGGGAACCAAGGCACAGGAATCTGTATGAGAAGGCCATGTGAGAGACCAGCCCTGCACTGGCAGGCCACAGGAGTTGGTCTTGGCCTGTTTGGAGGTGTCCCTGCTCGCTGCAGGGGGTTGGACCCTTCCACCCCAACCCATTCCATTCCATGTCTGGCAGTGGATCTGGTAAGCAGGGCTGTTGTCCCATCCAGTGCTGACTTTGTTTCCAAGAAAAGCAGCAGCAGCCCAATGTAGACTGAGTGCCAAAGGAATTTGTCTCTGATTGTGTAACATTCATTGCCCAGAGTCCTCTCCACGCTTGAGATGGCAGGGAATTAACAGAAGGAATAAGCCCCTTGACAAGGCTTAAAATAGAGCAATGAGAGAAGAGATGAGAAGGAACACAGCATGGTGCTTGTTTGTCCAGCCCTGCTTCCTGCCAGCCAGCCTGAAGCACAGAGAGGAGAGAAGAGAAGAGATTGAGAACCCAAGGAGTGCTGGCTTGTTCTCAGCAGAGTTGAGCTCTTTGGTCACATCTCCTTGCACTTCACTGAAAGGCCTCTCAAAGCCTGGCCCAGGCTGCCCAGGGGGGTGGCTGAATCCCCATCCCTGGAGGTGTTTAAAGAGGCAGAGCTGTGGTGCTGAGGGATGTGGATTGGCACCAGCCTGGGCAGAGGTGGAGAAGGGTTGGGTGATGCCGTGGTACTGGGTGATGCTGTGACTCTTAAAGGTCTTTTCCAACAGCAGTGATTCTGTGACTGTGTTCTGTGGTTCAGATGCATGTCATGGAAGTGAGAGCTCTGTGCACCTGAGTGACAGCCATCAAAACCTACCAGCTGTGAGTGCTCTTGAAGGAAACCAGTCAGAGAGCAGAGAGAATGCAGCACAGGTCTGAGTTTGGACAGGCTTTTGACTTTGCTTTCTTTTCCTTCTGCATGCACCTGTGTTGCCAGGGTGTACATGAAAGTGTCACTGAGTTTTACCCACCCTGTCAGACTAGCAGGTTTGTGGCAGCTGCTAAATTCTCTTCTGAGTGCCAAGAATATACAGACAAAGGAAAAATAAATGAATAATAACCCCCCCCACAATAAAAGGGGGAAGGAAGAAAAAGGGGAAGGGGGAGGAGAGAGAAAAGTGGAGAAAAAAGGGAAAGAGAAGAAGCAGGAGAAATGCCAGGAAGTGATAGGTGTTGGGATCTGGAAGTCTCTGGCATGTTGTCCCAGTGCCAGCCCTGTCTGGCACAGCTGGCAGGTGCTTACAGTTCTGTTGGTGCCTCCCAGCTTGGCCTTCGCTCCCCCCTTCAGGCTGCTGGTCACACAGCCCCCAGGAGCACACAGGCAGTGGGAGCTCTGAGGCCTGTCCCAGGCGGTGTTGCTTGCCCTGGCAGGGTTGGCTGCTCGGTTGTTCGGTGTGGGTCAGCCTGGGTGAGGCAGGAGGATGCTGTGCAGCACTGGATGGCTGTTCCCTGTTGGAGAGTCACTTTCCTTAGCTCAGCAAACAGCACTCTCTGCCTTTCCATACCCCCAGGGCTCTGCTGGGAGGTTCCTCCCTGCACTTGGGTTTGCCATAACTCGACAACCTGTTCAGATTTTCCAGCTGAATTCTGCTTAATTGCAGCTTCACAGCCATCAGAGCTGCAAAGAACCGAGGCAGCCGACCACAGGATTTGTTTCAGCAGCCTGCTGTGTGCTCATCCCCCTCAGTGACCTGAGGATTGCTTTGCATTACTCTGTAGGAGTCCTTGATGCTCACAGGCAGACACTCACATGTCATTTACTTCCTTTGCCCATGAAGTCATTTCTCATGTTGCAGAGATTCAGTTGGTGGTGTCTGGTGGCTCCCAAGCCTGGCTTTGCAGGGAGCTGTAGCTGCTCTCCTGGGAAGCTGTGGGTGCCTGGCACCCCCAGCAGCAGTGTTCTGTGTGATGGACATTTGAGCAGCCAGAGTTGCCCACCCCTTCCTGCCTAGGGCCTGCAAAGTGCAAGGTCTGATACTGCTGAAGGAGGGAACCAAGGCACAGGAATCTGTATGAGAAGGCCATGTGAGAGACCAGCCCTGCACTGGCAGGCCACAGGAGTTGGTCTTGGTCTGTTTGGAGGTGTCCCTGCTCGCTGCAGGGGGTTGGACAAGATCACAAAGTCACTGAGTGCTAGGAGCTGGAAAAGGCCTCCAGAGATCATCCAGTCCAACCCCTGCCAGAGCAGGACCACCTGGGGCAGGTCACACTGGAGCACATCTGGGTGGCTGCCTTCCAGCCCATTCTGTGATGCTGTGACCTGGTGCTGGCTGTGTCTGCTGCTGGCAGAAGGAGCAGCACAGGCACAGCTCCTCCCTGGGGAGGGAGGAGAATCTTTACCTGTTGATGTCTTGATTAATACTGTGCTTTGGTACTCTTGTATTGATCTTATTTTTCATATATAATGGCAAAGAGGCTGCTGCTCAAGGGGCAAAACCACATTTGGGAGTGGTCTGAAGTTGAGGCAGAGCAGGGTTGGACTGGAGCTGAGGAAGAAGTTCTTCAGTAGGAGGAGGGCACAGGCTGCCCAGGGAGGCTGTGGATCTCTCCTCTCTGGGGGTGTTTAAGGCCAGGCTGAGGCCAGGCTGAGGCCTTGAGCAGCTGAGTCCAGCTCAGAGGTGTCCCTGCCCGTGGTGGGGAGGTTGGAGGAGATGAGCTCTAAAGTCCCTTTGCACCTGAGCCATTCCATGGTTCCATGAACATGAGCTTAAGTGAAAAGTGAGGCAAATCAGATCATGGAATCATAGCACCTTAGAACCACAGAATCATAGCCTGGTGTGGGCTGAAAGGGACCTCCAGAGGTCATCTCTTCCATCCAGCTGCATCAGTGGTGCCATAAGGAGAGCTGGGTGATGTCAGCTTAGTGTGGCAGGTACAATGTTGGACTCGATGTTCTGGGAGGTCCTGGATGACCTCTCTTGATTCTGTGGCATCTCTTGACTTTCTTCTCCCCCCTTCTCTGTGTCTGCTCACACAGTGCTCCTCAGCCCGGGGCTGGCAGTGCTTAGAGGCTGTGCTCTGTGTTCCGTAAGCAAAGTGTGAGTGGAGCGGAGCCGCAGGGCTGAGCCGTGCGCCTCGGTGCTTTGCGTCACAGCGTCCCTCCTGCACTCAGAGACCTTCCCACGGGCCTGCTGGCCAGCATTTAGCACACAGAGGCCATTCCTCTCTAGGCACAAAGGCTTCTCTTTGCTGATGGGCTGTGCTTGTTTCCAAGAGCTCCCCTGGAGAGGCTGCTGTTCACAAAGCCCACTGCCTGCCACCACCAGACTCCCCTTGGTTCCAAGGCTTGGGAGTGTGGTAGGAACCAGTCAGACTGTTCTGCAGGACACGAGGAGGAGCTGCTGCAGAGTGGGGGTTTGCTTTCTGCCGGCTGTCCAAAGCTTTCCGCCCTGCTGAGGATTGCTGCAGCACTATGGCGAGCGTCGTGCGGTCCCAGCCGCAGCAAGAGCTGCTGTGGCTGCTCTATAAACATGCACTGTTGGACTTGGCTTTGTAGTGCAAGTGATTTTATGTGCTCTTAATTTGTGTTCTGGCTTTTATAGCTGATGTCAGACCCCTGCACAGTAGCAGTGGCTCTCTGTTCCTGGCGTGGCTGGCAGCCGTTGGCCTTAAAGCGCTTCCCGAGGGAACGGTAAGTCCTGGTGCATGGAGGAGCCAGTTCCAGGACTGGAAGTGACCTGCTGAGAACCTCACAGTCTGCAGAGGAGCCAAAGCTTCCTGAAAAGCCTTCAGATGTAAACCAGACTGAAAACAACACCTGTGGCTGTTTAGAGTCCCTGGGAACGCCTTGTAAGAGAGAATCTCCTAACTAAGAGAGTGCCCAGAGCGCTGTGACCACAGCTGTGTGCAGCTGGAGCCAGGGCTGCTGTGGTAAGGAAAACCCCCCTGGAACCTTCAGCATCCATGTGTGGAGCTGTGCACCTCAAACACGTTTAGCAACGCTCACAGTGCAAAGCAGGGCAGTGTCAGCTCCCTTGAGATGGAAGTTCATGTCTGTGAGCTGCGATGCCTGCAGCACCTGGCAGCAGGACTCACCTCTGTGCCGCTGGGCCATGCAAACCTTCGTCCCTGGCTTCCTTAAGCATCCTTGTTTCTCATGACCTTCTGCTGAGAGTGCTTCTCTTTGGGGGATCTCAATGGAATACTCTGCCAGGAGGGTCTTGCTTTAAAGGTTTATACAGCAGATTGTCCTCTGTGGTATAAAAATGAGCTGAAGGAGCCTGTGGTGGTGTCTGATGACCTGGCACACTTTGGGTGTTACTCTGAAGGGGTTGTTGACCACAAGTCAAAGCAGATTCCAGCTGCCCAGGAGGAGAAACTTCTTTGGGGTGAGGGTGAGGGAGGCCTGGAGCAGGCTGCCCAGAGAGGTTGTGGAGTCTCCTGCTCTGGAGCCTTTCCAACCCCCCCTGGCTGCATTGCTGTGTGGCCTGCCCTGGGTGCTGCTGCTCTGGCAGGGGCTGCACTGGATGCTCTCTGCAGCTCCCTCCCAGCCTCTGATGTACAGTGGTACTATGATGCTGTGAAGTCAGAAAGTAACTGTAAGGATCTCTCAAATCTTGTCATGTGGTGAGCATGGAGAAAGGCACAAAACAAGTGAGCAGCTCATGAACTCAGTGTAAACAATAACAAATGGATCCACCCAGCACTGGGTGTCTCTCCTTCCATCCTGCTGACCTTCCTGTCAGCTCATGCTGGTACTCGAGGATGCAGCCTGGCAGCGTTTGTCCTTCTGTGTGGTGGCTCAGTGCTGGGGTCGCTGTGAGAAGCTCTTTGGATGCTCTTGGCCAGATTTGCTCTCAAAATAACTGCTTAGCACTGTCACAGGAGCTCTACAAACTCCCTGAAAACATTGTGGTTACCTGCCCTGCTCAGCAGGGAGATGGCACAGTGAGAGATCCCTGGAGGGTTTGGCAGAGAGCAGCCCCAAGGAGAAGGAGCTGGGAGTGCTGGGGGGCAGCAAGGTCTGCATGGGGCAGCAATGTGCCCTGGGGGGCAAGAAGGCCAAGGGGGTCCTGGGGGCATTCAGAGGAGTGTGGCCAGCAGAGCCAGGGAGGTTCTGCTCCCCCTCTGCTCTGCCCTGCTCAGACCTCACCTGGAATATTGCATCCAGCTCTGGGCTGCCCAGCTCAGGAGGGACAGGGATCTGCTGGAGAGAGCTCAAGGGAGGCTGCAAGGCTGCTGAAGGGACTGCAGCACTGCCTGGGGAGGAGAGGCTGAGAGCCCTGGGGCTGTGCAGTCTGCAGAGGAGAAGGCTGGGAGGGATCTGATCAATGGCTATCAATAGCTGAGGGCTGGGGGGCAGGAGGCAGGGGACAGGCTCTGCTCAGCTGCACCCTGGGATAGGACAAGGAGCAGTGGATGGAAACTGCAGCCCAGGAGGTTGCAGCTCAACACATATGTATGTTCTCTTTGGAAACTCTCATCCCAGTGCCAGGAACGTGTACTTAATAACACATTGTTATTTGAAGGCTCTGAAACAGTTCTTATTACAACTCTGGACATCACTTACGCTTATCCAAAGTCACTTCTGGTTTGTGTCTTATTCTGGCAGTAGTTCTATCATTTAACTTATGACTCACAGAATTGTCAGGGTTGGAAAGGACCATCCAGCTCCAGCCCCCTGCCATGGGGACACCTCACACCACAGCAGGCTGCTCACAGCCACCTCCAGCCTGGCTGCAAACACCTCCAGGCAGGAGGCTTCCACCACCTCCCTGGGCAGCCTGGGCCAGGCTCTCACCACCCTCCTGGGGAACAACTTCTTCCTCACAGCCATCTCAATCTCCCCACTTCCAGTTTTGCTCCAAGGAGCTTCCCAGGCAGTTTCTTTTCTGCTATTTTCATGCTCTTGAGGTTGTCTTTCATTATGATTCTGTTAGAAACTGCCTACCCCTCAGCTGTTTTCTCATGACCATCCACTCCTCTCTTGCTCAGCAGGGTGGCAGAACAGTTTGAGATGCTTGAGCCAGAATTTCTGCACATTTGGTGCTTGCTGTTCCCTTCCCATATCCCACCATGGTCAATGTGTCCTGCTCGTGGAGGTCTAAACTCTGAGGCAGTCTGGAAGCTAAAGTAGCCAAAGTGCACTCCTCCTGCAAGAGCTTTGCTTAAGAGCAGAGCAAGGCTGTGTTCTGATCTCCATCCTTACCCTGTGATTTTGATTCCTACTGGGTACAAGTGTTTTCTTTCCATGCTGACTTTGTGCTCAAGCCTCATTTTGGCCCTGCCTTCCCTGCATAGAATTTGCAGTCCTATTCCTGCCTGCTGTTTAAGTGGCCACTGCTATCTGTTTAGCCATCTGTGCTCAGTAGCAGCTAACCTCTCACACCCAGAAAGAAGCACTCTCATTAATGACCACAGTAATCCTCAGCAGCAAATGGAGCCTCATCTGCCAGCCCCCAGGAAAAAACCAAACTCAAAACCCAGCTGAAATCCTTCATGTGACTGCAGATGATAGGAGATTAGTGCCTCTGCTGCAGCAAGCCTGACCTTCAGAGCAGCAGCTCTGCCAGATTCAAGCACCATGCTGCAGTCCCACCAGGAAAGGCAGCTCTGCTTCACTTCTGTAGCTTGTGGTCTTGATCCATCAGCTAACAGACACTGAAATCCCTTCAGGGATGTGCTGGTGCTAGGCTGGAGTTACTCTGTGCTGAGGTAGAGACTGAACTCACTCTAAAGGGCAAGGTTCTGTTGAACCGAGGGGAAGCCCAGGAGGGTGGAAATAAGGTTTGCTTATTAATGTCTTCATCTTGTGCCAGGGACTTGGTCATCTTTTGATGCTACCTGCAAGGAAGTGTGGGGTGTGAACTCTCTGCCTCAGACTTTTGATGCTACCTGCAAGGAAGTGTGGGGTGTGAACTCTCTGCTTCAGACTTTTGATGCTACCTGCAAGGAAGTGTGGGGTATGAACTCTCTGCTTCAGACTTTTGATGCTACCTGCAAGGAAGTGTGGGGTGTGAAATCTCTGCTTCAGACTTTTGATGCTACCTGCAAGGAAGTGTGGGGTGTGAACTCTCTGCTTCAGACTCAGAGTTGCTGCTTGGTTCCTGCAGGCTGTGCTGTTTGTTTGTGTGATCTGGCTACGACAGTTTCCCTTCCTCCTGAGCTGCTGCCTTTCCTGCTGCCCCTTCCCACTGTCCCTGGTGCCAATGTTCCCTGCAGCTGCTGGTTTCCAGTTTGCTTTCCAATGCTTGTCAGCAGTGACAGTGCCTTCTGCAAAGCAGAAAGAAAATGTGATGCTTAGTCTCAGCCTCTGCTTTTGGATGGTATAGAAAGAGGGAGAATGGCCTCTGAAATCGCCTGGAAGTAATGTGATTAGCTTCATACTGTGCTGCAGGGTCCTTTGTGGGCATAGGTGGAGCTGCATTTACAGGTATGGCTTAAATTCATGGCGAGCACTTGAGCACCAAACTTTCTCTGCAGCCCTGCCTCAAAACCTCTGGTTTGAGTAACCCTGTGTGGGGGCAGAGCAGCTGGGAAGTGTTTTCAGTGCAGAAATAGCTGGAAGCTTGGGAGGGAGCTGTTGTTTTCCTCTAGAGATAGGCTGTATCAGTACCATTTCATTCTCTCTTCTCCCCCTCTCCCTGCCCTGTGTTTGAAGGAGCTCTGGAACTGGCTGGCCACCGGCTGGCTGCTTCTGTTTGCTGGCTCTAACGGAGAGGCTCTCAGTGCTGCTCTGCAATGCGTGGTGAACTCTCCCTGGTGCTTCCATTTTTCTTAGGGTTTTATCATGTTTGAAACAGATCAATTATAGCTCAAATCTCTTATGAAAGCAGCCAGCAGACACCCTGCAGAAGTCTTGCTCTGTAATAAAACTCCAGTACCAAGCGCCAAAGGAAACACAGAACCTGTGCTGAGGCCCCTCCTGCCTGCTGTCTTTTGGTTGTTGTCTCACCTCCTCTGCCTTCCAGACCGGCAGGAGCTCCCTCACTGAGCCAGGTTTGCAGCTGAGAAAGGGAAATGAGGAGTGGGCAGCCACAGGGATTGCAAACCTCACCTGGATTCACTTTCCTTAGGGAGAGGCAAGGTGCTGCAGAGATTGCTGCCTGCTCACATCCCTCCCAGTCTTGCTCAGGAATCAAAGCAGCAGCTCTTGGTGCTGCTCTGCTGTCTGTCTGTCTGTCTGCAGCACAGTGGAACCTTTTCCTGTCTTGTCAGCAGAGCTGATGCTTGATAATGGACATTAACCAGCACCACTGGATGCAAAGCTTAGGAATTCATAGTGGGGTCATGCCAGAGCAGTCATTTGGGGAGCTTGGCTGAAGCCTCTGTCTCTAAACTGAGTCTCTGTGTACAGTTGTCCACTTCCACTGATATAAACACCCAGGGAACAATTACATCCTACAGCTATGCAGTGTTTATCCAGCACAGGTCACTGCCCAGCTCTGGAGGTGCTTTTGCATACTGCCTGCTGCAGCTGATACAAACCAGCTTGGACCCAGGCAGCTGGTTTCCAAGGGGAGCACTCAGTGGCTGCTTCACCCACTGCTTACCTGCCTGAGCTACTACTGGCAACAAACAGCTGGTTGAAAAGAGAACATTTGCACTATGAGCACCAGAAAGCAGATTTGAACTCTGGCTGACCACAAAAGAAGCTTCTCCTGAGGTTTTCAGCCTCCCTCCTGGCAGCTGGGACCTGGGCTGACCTCAGATGTGAGAGGGAGGTTGGGGCTTGACATAGTCACACCTGAAATAAAATCCAAACCCAAAGCACACCTTGGCACTAGGTACTGTGGCTGAAGAAGAGCCTTCCAGCCCGAGGCATTCTACTCAACATGAGGAGGAGCTTCTCTGCTGTGAGGGTGCTGGAGGCCTGGAGCAGGCTGCCCAGAGAGGCTGTGGAGTCTCCTGCCCTGGAGACCTTGAAAATCTGCCTGGAGATGTTTCTGTGTGGCCTGCCCCAGGTGACCCTGCTCTGGCAGAGGAGTTGGACTCGATGATCTCTAGAGGTGCTCCTAACTAACTCCTAACACTCTGTGATTCTAAGGGCATGCTTGGGTTCTATTCAGTCCCTGAACCCTGAGTGGGATCACTGATGGTGACACAAGGTGCAGAATTGCCAGCAAGGCTGCAGACCCAACAGACACTTTTGTGTTGGGGAAGTTTGTTGTAGGCTGGGCAGCTTTGGAGGCTGCCTTGAGAAACGTCCTCTGCAGGCAGCCAGAGGCTGATATTTCAGGGTGCAGAGGAGCTGGAAGTCAATCTTCCTGCTGTGGTGGAGGAGCCAGCCAAGCTTTTCTTCAGCCTTTTTGTCCCAGATCCAGCAGAGCTCCTTGAGCAGCTGTAATCCTGGAGAGGGGAACTGATCAATTGATCATCCAAATACAGAAGCTAAGGAATGCCTTTCCCTGGTACTAGGAGAAAGAGCACAAAGGGGGAGAGGCTGTGACTGAGATTTGGGGTTCTGAGTCTGTGACCCTTGGCTCGTGCTGCAGGCATGCCTCAGGAGGGTGACATTAGCAGCTACCAAGGGCAGTGCTTCATTCCTGCCATGGCATTGTGCTGATCTGTGGAGGAGAAACCTTACCATTTACCATCACCCTCTCTCTGATCTCCTGAGCATCATTCCTGTGTGCTTAGTGCAGAGCAGCGGGAGACAAATAACTCCAGCTGCTGTACTCTGCAGGGCATCTCTGCCTGTGCAGCCACAAGAGGTGGTCCTTCCTGCAGAGGTGCAGCATGCACCTCTCTGCCTGTGGCCTCCCCTCCCAGGGGAGGTTTAGGCTGGATGATAGGAAGAAATTCTTCAGAGAGACAGAGCTTGGCCCTTGGGATGTGCTGCCCAGGGAGGTGGTGGAGTCACCATCACTGGAGGTGTTTAGGAAGAGCCTGGCTGAGGCACTTGGTGCCATGGTGTTGGGTGAGAGGTTGGACTGGATGATCTCAAAGGTCTTTCCCAACCTATTCTATTCTATTCTATTCTATTCTATTCTATTCTATTCTATTCTATTCTAGTCTAGTCTAGTCTAGTCTAGTCTAGTCTAGTCTAGTCTATCCTATCCTATCCTATCCTATCCTATCCTATCCTATCCTATCCTATCCTATGCAGGGGGGTTTGGCTTTGTGAGCCACCTGCACAGTGTTTGTTGTGTGCTTGTGAGCTGAAATGCATCACACAACCTGGGTCACGTTCCTCAGGAATCATTTCACAGTGCTTTTGAATCACAGATTCATAGAATGGTCTAGGTTGGAAGGGACCTTGAAGATGATCCAGTTCCAACCCCCCTGCCATGGGTAACACAGTCAGACCTTCACCATACCTTGAAGATCCACTGGAGAGAAATTCATGTCATGATTTGTTTCTCTTTCTGCTCCTCATTTATCATTCTTTTTGCAATAGTTTTCTCCTCTGTGCTTGACAAAGGCTGAGTCATTTCCTTTCTCCTTTCCATCTTGGATTAACCTCTTTGCTCTCTGAGACCTCCCTCTCTACAGCTCCCTCAGGGGAGGCTGTAGTGAGGTGGGGCTGGTCTCTTCTCCCTGGTTTCAAGTGATAAGAGAAGAGGAGATGGCCTCAAGTTGCAGCAGGGGAGCTTTAGGTTGGATATTAGGAAAAATGTCTCTGCTGTGAGAGTGGTCAGGGCCTGGCACAGGCTGCCCAGGGAGGTGGGGGAGTGCCCATCCCTGGAGGTGTTCAAGAATGTGTTGCTCTGGCACTTTGGGATGTGATTTAGTGGCCATGGAGATGCTGGGTGGATGTTGGACTGGATGATCTTAGAGGTCTCTTCTGGTTCTGTATCCAGCTGTCCAGGGTCAGTACCTTCTTCCTTGGTGAAGGAGAGTCAGGGAAAGCACTTTGGCCCTGGCAGTGCTCGAATGCCAGGCTGGCAAAGCTGTGTTAAACCAATTGAGTCTTAACCAAGTGCAGGAGGAAAGTCTCTTGCCCTTTGAGAGGAGAGGATCAGAGAGCTGCCTGCTGTGACAGGGCAGCAGGCATGGCAGTCTCTGTTTCCTCACAGGGAAGTGCAGAGGTGACAAATGAATGAAGTGGTGAAGGGCTGTTCCCAAAAGGCAGCTGGGAGGCTCTGGTGTACTCAGATTCCTTTAAGACACTAAGCATGCATGTGCCCTGGGGGCCAAGGTGGCCAAGGGCATCCTGGGGTGGATTAGAAGGGCTGTGGTCCAGGGAGGTTCTCCTGCCCCTCTGCTCTGCCCTGCTGAGGCCACATCTGGAAGATTGTGTCCAGTTCTGGGCACTCAGGTCAAGAAGGACCTCAGGGAGATGCTTGAGAGAGTCCATCCCAGAGGCACAGAGCTGCTGCAGGCAGTGGGACATCTCCCTGTGAGGCCAGGCTGAGGCAGCTGGGGCTTGGAGCTTGGAGCAGAGGAGCCTGAGGGCTGCCCTCATGGCTGGGGATAAAGATGTGCAGGGCTGGAGCCAGGCTCTGCTCAGGGATGTCCAAGGACAGCACAAGGGGCACTGGGGGCAAGCTGGAGCAGAGGAGCTGCCACAGGGACAGGAGGGAAACCTTTGTCCCTGTGAGAGCGCAGAGCCCTGGAGCAGGCTGCCCAGAGAGGTTGTGGAGTCTGCTCTGGAGCCTTCTCAACCCCCCTGGATGTGTTCTGGGTGCCCTGCCCTGGGTGCCCTGCCCTGGCAGGGGCTGGACTGGATGACCTCTGGAGCTCCCTTCCAACCCCTACCATTCTGTGAGCATCATGAAGAGGTTTGTGCCACGTGTCTGTGCTATGTGTCTGATGCTACCTTGCTGCTTGCTCACTCCTGCGGCCCCTCAGGTGGTTCTGTACCAACATTCACACAGAGTGAGCCCAAGTCACCAGGACAGAGCTATTTGTTGCTGGGTTTATCTGACTCTTCTCATCCAGTCCTGAGCAACAGCCTCAAGAAAAGGTTGCCAAGAATATTTTGTGCTCTCCTCTGCTTGCACATCCCTAGCAGATATGCTGCTGCCTGACCCTGTTAACCTCCTGGCAATACATCATGAAGTTCTAGCTGGCAGGTAGTTCAAGACTTCTTGTATTGTTTTTTTGACTGCAAGGCCCTGTAATGTAATCAGAGTTGTGAAAGGAACTTGTGAGTGAAGCAACTTGATCATTCCTCACGGTGCTGAGTGCCAAGTGGCTACAGGAGGAGGAGGAGAGGCACCGCCAGGACCCCAGAGGTTTATTCTACCCAGAAACAGCCTGAGCTGTTTAGAGGTGAAGCTGCTTGCTAAGGATTGTGTCGTAGCTGGTGTTTAACCTTGCTTAGAGCAGAGGTAAGAACTCCCCTGTCTCTGTGTTTCTGTGCTGAGCCTCCTCCTTGCTCTGCTTTAGCCGCGTGTGTCAGCCTGGGGCTCAGACTTTGCGCTGCTGCAGTCCCCGAGCCAAAGCCTGGCTCAGTGTCACACTCCCCGGGGCTGGTGCACTGGGAATGGTCTCTGAGGGCAGCTTGGTGACGTTCTAGAAGGGCAATCTCACACCCATCTGGGAGGCAGTGGTACAAAGGGAGCTTGAAAGTCGCAGCCAGAGCAAATCAGAGGTACAGCACGTTCAGATGGACTCACAGGATGCTGATTGTTGCGAGGACAAGGAGGGGACTCTCGCTGGAGCTGTGAGGTGTGTGCTGTGCTGTTCAGTTAGGGTTGAGCTGGAGCTCAGAAGCTGTTGGGGTGTGCAAAAAGGCCTGGGACACCATTTTCCTAGCAGTTGCTCTGGTGCTGGGAGTTCTGCCACTGCTTCAGCAGGAAGGGTTTTACAGAAGTCACTGAGAGAAGCAGAGCTTTGCTTTGCCATTCTGGAGCTGCTTCTCGGGACACTCTTTGAAGAGACATTGACTAAGGGTTTGTGTTACTCCTCCTGCTGAGCCATCTCCTAAACCGTTGTCTTTTAGTGCCCATACTGCCATTTTTAGTAACAAATTGATCTGTCTGTGGTTGCAAAGACTCTGAGCTAAAAACAGTCTGAAATTTGCTAACTTGCTAATGGCTGCCTAGAACCTAAAACAAAAGGCATCCTGCAGTCACTTAAGGACCTCTTAAAGCAAGGATATGTTGGTTTAGTCTATCTGAAGAGTCTCCTCTGCTTTCTTCTGCATTGTGAGTTTGCTCTCCCTTCTGGCATTAGCTGTGTCCCTTCCCCCCTGTCCCTGGGCAAACGCTGCCTCTGTCCCCCGTGTAGGTTGGGCACTAAGGGCTGCCTGGTGTGAGGCGATGCTGCAGCACAGGGCTGTGGCTGGCTGTAAGAATGTGCTTGGTGAAGTGCAAACAGCTCTGCTGAGCTGCTTAGTTGCCTCTGCCAGCAGTACATGAGAAATGCTACCAGCTGTTTACACAGCAAATGATGTGCTGGAAGGATGATTTTGCTGTGCTGGGGATGGGGATTGGCTGGGACTGGCTTCAAGAAGCGAGGAGCCAGGTGTGTGTGCCTGCTGCCAGCCCCACTGGCGTGGGCTGCTGCTCTGCAGCTCTTGGCCTGCGTGCGCAGAAGGTGGTGAAGCTGCTGCTCTGTGCTGTGTGCTTAGTGCCATCCCAGCAGTACAAGCTCCTCACCATGTACCAGCACTGGTGGCCTCCTTGCAGCTGACAGGCTGTGGCTCGTTTCGCCTTAGTGCAAGGGTGGGGGCAGCACCATGGCCAGAAGAGTCCTTGGACCAAACATGTTGTTATTTTCAGCAGTCATCACTGAGCTCCTGACCAAACACCCTTGCTGCTCCCTGAGGGACATGTGTGCTGGTCAGACAAAGGCTTGCTTCCCTGGCATGGGAAAATCACACCTGCCTGGGTGTGCTCCTGTGCAGCCTGCCCTGGGAGGCCCTGCTCAGGATGCTCTCTGGAGGTCTCTTCCAACCAACCCCTAACGTTCTGGGGTTGGGTTTAGTTTTCTTTCTCTCCCCAGGATGTGTATTCTTAAGGAGATACAAAGCAGTTGCTCCAAGTTCTGAGGCCATTGGCAGGTAGCAAACAGTGGCCCAGTTTTCAGGTCCTTGTTTGCTGTGGGTTTGAGCAGGGACCTTAAGCAGTTCCTACCATTTGCTGTCGAAATGCTGCTTCAGCTTCGCCGAAGTCAAGCTGCCGGGTAAGGAAAGTTGCTTTCCTTGGCAGTCTAAGTGCAAGCTGTTAAGAGCCTGGGTCTGTAAGCTTGGGTTTTCAATGAACACCACAGCCAAAGGCTGAGGTTCTGCGGAGCCTTGACTAAAAGGCCATCAAAGCCTTACAAACCCCCGGAGCAGTGCTGCGTGAGGTCTCCTTTTGTCAGGATCGAGGCTTGATGTTCCTTTGTCCCCAAACCCCCTCTGTCTGTGGGGGACTAATGGCATCAGCTGTAAATGAAAACATCTCTGGGGAGTGAAATCAGCTTGCCAGCCCATCTGCTGACTTCATAGGCACGGGGTGGGCTTTCTCCAGCCTCCGGACAAGCAGATCCAGCAGGATCAATGGTGCCAGCTGGACAAGGAGGATACTCTTCCTCGAGGGTTTGGGATAAATACTGCTTGTGGATCTGTTTTAATGAGTAGAAGCGGGGAGGAGTACAAAGTGGTTTGGATTTGGGTTTAAACCTGGGGATGCAACAGCACAGGAGACAAAAAGCATTCTCCTTTCCTTGAATATGGTTGGAGGAAACATTGAGGAGGTCATCACTGCAATGTCTCAGGTATCTGTGTGTAAACAGCAGGATATATCCAGGAGGCTGTAGCAGAAACTACCCTGGAGTATTGCAGGGTATAAAGTCCAGGAAACATTTGTGTTTAAATGGCATCTCCTTGGCTCTTCTTCTCCTGCCCACAGCCCCTCTGTTCTTTCCATCCTTGCAATCCACTGCTGAGTTAATCTGAGAGAGGGACACGTGGAAAAACCACAGCAAACCAAGCCCCAAATGCTGTTTGGGTGATTCTTTTCTTCCTGTGTTTCATGACTGTAAGCCCAGGAGCACTCTGTCAATCCAAGTGTAAATAGATGGTGTTGCTGCTGAATGGCGCTGAGGAGCGGGATGCTGCGGAGCTGCTCGCTCAGCAGGCGCCAAGCAGCTAAACCGGAGGGCGTAAAATCCCATCAGGAGGGACCAGAAGGAAATGTGCCCCTTGGCTTCTTGTCTCTGTAGTTCTTGGGACTGAGCATCACCCTTACTAGTCCAGCTGGCATGAGCTTGTTGGTGCCTTGCACAGCTGGGGTGCAAACCAGCGCTCTGCTCCCAGTCCTGCCAGGCGTCAGCTTGGATCCTTGTAGGCTCTCTTTGGGGATGTGACTTTGCTTGATACCGTGGATGCTTTGCCCTTGAGCCATGCCATGGAGGGTCAGTGCTCTTCTTATCCCTTCCAGGAGTGGAGTTAGCAGTGGTCTATGCTGTATTCTCTGCAGTGTTCTCCTGAGCCAGTCACTGATGTCCCACACCACACACCCAGGTGCTGCACGTGCCAAGGAGCTTCTGGTTTTTGGTGCTAGCCACCAAGCTGCTCTGGGGTGTGCTTGTGGGCAGTGCTGGCTGAAGGCCTCTCTCCACACAGGACTGCATCAAGGTTGTCTCCTTCTGCCCTACAGAGCCCTCTAACACTGTCCTGTTGACTAAGTCACCAAGCCTATGTCCTTGCATTCTCTTCTGGGTCCCCTAATTTGTGCTGTGGTGCCACAGGGTGAAAGCTTTACTCCAGAGGTGATGGCACAGCCCCTCCTGATAGTTCAGACTTCCTGTGATGGAGCCAGTGAAAAATGTAGGAATGGCCTCCAGGCCACACATGGCCTGTGCAGTAGTGATGCCCTCTGCAGCCATGCCTTGGTTAAGGGCCATTTTGAGCCATCTAGCCTGGCACTGTCTTCTCTGACCTGGATGCCTTCGGAAACTTAAAGCCAGCCTTGAGGCCACTAGGCCACCTTAATGCTACAGATCCTACCCCTGACCCTTTACCCTTCATGCAGGCCTCTTGGCAATAGCCTTGCTCCTGGCTGCTTTGCCTGCAGGTGAGTAGGAAGTGCAGAAACCAAGGAGACACCAACTGGCATTGATAGTGGTACCAATGTCAGACAGTGCAGACCAACAGCTTGGGCTCTGCTTTGCATTGGTGCTGGCTACAAATCCCAGACAGTGCAAACCAACAGCTTGGGCTCTGCTCTGCATTGGTGCTGGCTGCAAATCTCACACAGTGCAGACCAACAGCTTGGGCTCTGCTCTGCATTGATGCTGGCTACAAATCCCAGACAGTGCAGACCAACAGCTTGGGCTCTGCTCTGCATTGGTGCTGGCTGCAAATCTCACACAGTGCAGACCAACAGCTTGGGCTCTGCTCTGCATTGGTGCTGGCTGCAAATCTCAGACAGTGCAGACCAACAGCTTGGGCTCTGCTCTGCATTGATGCTGGCTACAAATCCCAGACAGTGCAGACCAACAGCTTGGGCTCTGCTCTGCATTGATGCTGGCTGCAAATCTCAGAGCAAACTAACAGCTTGGGCTCTGCTCTGCATTGGTGCTGGCTGCAAATCTCAGAGCAAACCAACAGCTTGGGCTCTGCTCTGCATTGGTGCTGGCTGCAAATCTCAGAGCAAACCAACAGCTTGGGCTCTGCCCTGCATTGGTGCTGGCTACAAATCTCAGAGCAAACCAACAGCTTGGGCTCTGCTCTGCATTGGTGCTGGCTACAAATCTCAGACAGTGCAGACCAACAGCTTGGGCTCTGCTCTGCATTGGTGCTGGCCACAAATCTCAGACAGTGCAGACCAACAGCTTGGGCTCTGCTCTGCATTGGTGCTGGCTGCAAATCTCAGAGCAAACCAACAGCTTGGGCTCTGCTCTGCATTGATGCTGGCTGCAAATCTCAGAGCAAACCAACAGCTTGGGCTCTGCCCTGCATTGGTGCTGGCTGCGAATCTCAGAGCAAACCAACAGCTTGGGCTCTGCCCTGCATTGGTGCTGGCTGCAAATCTCAGAGCAAACCAACAGCTTGGGCTCTGCTCTGCATTGGTGCTGGCTGCAAATCTCAGAGCAAACCAACAGCTTGGGCTCTGCCCTGCACTGATGCTGGCTACAAAGCTCAGACAGTGCAGACCAACAGCTTGGGCTCTGCTCTTCATCACCAATTAGATCAGGGTCTCCATTAGTTTACTTTTGTGTGAGGCAACCCAAACCAAGGGCCAGTTTCTTGCTGCACCAAGGACTCAGTGCAGGCTGAGTTTGCAGTAGGTGCACTGAAACAGCACTGCATGCACTCAGGGCAAGTTAGCAGCAGTGCTGCAGCAAGGCTGTGGATGAACTGCAAGATGCTTCCAAGCTCTGTGTGTTCTGTAGCTGCAGCTGGCTGCTTTCTGATCCTTTGACACCAGCTATTAAAGCTGCAAAGGGATTCATCACAGTTGCTGTGTGACAGGTTTTGCCTGTAGCTGGTGCCTGTTACAGGCTGTTTACAAGCAATTCCAGCACATCAATCTGAGTTTCCTCATGCAGAGAGCCTGACACAAGCAGACAGAAGCACACAGGCCATTCTGGAGTAAATTTTGCCCCTAGATGGTATTCAGTGTAGAGAGAGTTTATCTTCAGTCTGTACAATGCATATAGTGTAATCTGCACAGGGCAGGCAAAGAGCTGCAACCTGCCAGAAAACTGAATGATGCACATATGAGAATACTGAATTATACATATTACACTGAGAAAATTCAGGAGGAGGACCAAGAATTCTCCACCAGATATCCAGGCAAGAGCAGAAAAGCTTCTCAACAGACCCCAGCACAGATACTGAACTTCAGTGGTTTATGAACTTGTTCCACACAAAGACAGCAATCCAAAGAGACACTCAGAGCTGCTAGGTTGAAAACCGTGCAAGGTGGGAATGGGAGTTTAGAAAGAACCACAGCAGCAAGAGCAGCACCAGCAAGATGGTCCAGAGAAGGGCCACCAGAATGAGAGAGCACTGGCAGCCCTGCCAGGAGAGGAAGGGCTGAGAGAGCTTGAGAAGGGAAGCCTTAGGGCAGACCTCAGCACCATGGAGCAGTGCATAGAGGGTGGCTGCCAGGAGCATGGAGACTCCCTTTTTGCCAGGAGTCCTATGGGAAAGACAAGGGGCAGTGGGCACAAGTTACTGCTGGGGAGATTCCCATTGGACTCCAGAAGGAAATGCTTCCCCATGGGAACAGTCAGAGACTGGAATCACCTCCCAAGGGCAGCAGTGAATTCCCCTGCACTGCTCAGGTTTGAGACTCAGCTTGCCAGGGTGCTGAGCCAGCTCAGTCCAACTCCACTCTTGCCTGGAAAGGTTGGACCAGATGGTCCTTGGGGTCCCTTCCCACCTGGCACTCTGTGCTTGTGTGAAGCTAAACTGTTCACAGCAGTTTCATGCTGTAAGTGGAATGAAAAGAATTAAATCTATCTCTCCATGCCTGAGCAAGGTGAGAACTTCCAGAACCTCTGCAACATGGCTCTTAGCTCCTGCTCAAGGGCAAAAGCCGTTCCCTTGATGCCATAAAACTCTTGGGGGCATTTAGCTTCTGCCTTGGGTTCCTTTCATCTTGTACTCCTGAATGTACTGCAGAGGATTAAGACTGAGGTGATGAAATGAAATATGCAGGAGGGTTCTGCTTTCTCCCAAGGAAATGTGGGTGGTAGTCACACGAGGAGCCAAAAGAATCTTGCTTGAATCTTCAACTTGAACGGAAGATGTGGATGAGGGAAGAAAAGAAATGGAACCAAACACTGTGAGAGAGCAGAGACTTGGAAACCCTCAGGGAAAGGCAGTCTCTGGTTGGTAGCACAGCAAGAGAAGGCTGTGAAGCTGCTTAAGGCCATGCATGAGGATTGCTACTTCATGGCCCAGGCTCTTTGAATCTGTGGAGCAGAGCAGCACGTTCCAGCAGCAGCATGGAGGTTATCTATGACAATGGCTCCTTCAAGAGAACCAAGCACCACTTGCTGCTCTCCATCTCTGCTGTGGCTCAAAGCTAAACCACTCACTGCTGCCATTTAGCCAATGGTTATTTCTCACAGTGATTATTTCTATGGCTGTCTCCTTTGTGACACTTCCCAACAGCCTGGCTCTGGTCCCTACCCTTCAGCACCCACTGTGTTGTCCAGGTGGTCCAGAGCAAAGTCTCCTTCCCAGTTTGTGCCAAGATCATGATGACCTTGCAGCTGCCTTTAGTGTCTCACCAATCCCATTTCAATATCCATGTCCTGAGGCATGGATACTCACAGGCAGTCCCTTCAGCTGCCCACATTCCAGCCTCTACCATATTACATCCTTCCTGCCATGCTCCCTGACCTGGCTGGCTCCAGAAAAGAAGGCATGGGAGAAACCACACAATCCTACCTGTGCTGTAGGAGCAATGGCAACAGAGGTGCTCCAGACAGGTCCCAGCAAGACAGAGAGACACAGAGCAATGTGGGTAGCAAATGTGTAGCTACTGAAAAGGTGAGAATTATTCCTTGCTGTAGGGCTCTGTGGCTGGGGGTTGTGCCCTGAGAGGCCTTTGGATTCATTTTGGGTGCTCAGCTCACCTTTTGGTGCTGATATGCTGGAGGCACCACCTCATTTTCAAGACAGAGCTCAAGTCCAGAATGCAGCAAATACCTTGCAGAGCCACCTGCCCTGCCTAGGAGTGGAGCCTGGCCTCTTGCTGTACCCTGCCTAGCCTGCCCTACCCCTTCTTTAGCAGCAGAACCAGGAGCTGGGGGCAGTTTCACTGGTCCACAGCAAAACCTCAGAGCTGTTGGCCTCAGAAGGGGGTGAAGGACATGTGGAAGTAGCTGATTGCTTTCACTGAGGGGTATTTGTTTCTCTGCTTCTGGGAGACAATGGATAACAAGCCCTGGTCCAGAAGGCTTAAGAGGAGACCACTCCTGCTGTGGTGATGTCTGCTCTGGGGCCAGTCTCTGAACTCTCTCTTTTTCCCTTTGCCCACATTTGCTCTCTCTGGGAGCTCCAAAGAGATTACTGTGCCAGCTCAGGGGCAGAGGGGGCTGGTCTGTGGTGTGATTTCTCCTTGCCCTCCAGCAGCTCTGCAGACCCAAAGAGCAAGGGCCAGCTGCCCCCCACCACACATTTAAACACGCTGAGCAGCGGGCAGCCTGTGCTGGGGCCTCCCAAGGCATCACTTCTGTGTGAAGCCTCAAACATCGATGATGTCCATGGGAAAGAGGAAGGTGGAACATTTTATAGAGCGATTCAGTCTCCACAGCAGGTGAAGGTGGAACAGACATTTGCTTTTTCAGACTGTGAAAGGGCAGCACAGGCACTGCAGCAAGCAAAGGAAGGAGCACTGAGGGGAAGGGGCAGATGCTGGACAGTGCTTTTGCATGCACTTGCCTGGAACCTCTTCAGCTCCATCAGTTCCTGACAGAAAGGAATGTTCCCTCTGGGTGGTACTGAAGGCAGAAGAGCAAGAGCCAGGGCTTTGTGCCAACAGAGGGTTTCAGTTAAAGGTCTTTGAGAACAGTTATCATCATCTAGCAGCAGAACTCAGTGGAGACTGGCACCTTGAACTCATAACCATCCCTCTAAAGGACTGGAAGCTCTTCCTCCTCAAAGGCCACCGTGAAACATTCCAGGTGGAACTCAGATGGCCTTGTGAAGAATGGGTGCTGGCAGTTTTTGTGCCAATGGATCAAGGCAGTGTGAGGAGAACTACATCGCCCTGCGGTGTTCCACCCCCAGCCTGCACTGCAAAGCCATCACCTCCCAGGCACATTCTCCAAGAGTCTGTTCTGCTCTACCTGCTGAGCCCAGGAGCTGTGATCTGCTTAGCTGAAAGAGTCTCTGTGGTGAAAAGTAGGATTTTGCAGAGCAAGAGCAGATCATTACGATTTTGAATGCTAAGTGTTGTGGTACCTAACATTTTTCTGTGGCATGCCTGAAGGATTCCACACACACCACACCCCCTGTATCTATACAGGTGTCTCCATCTCTGGTGACATTCCAAACCCACCTGGTTATGTTCTTGTGTGAATTGTTTAGGTGAAACTGCCTTGGCAGGGGGGTTTGCCTCGAAGATCTCCAGAGCTCCCTCCCAGCCCCTAATGCTCTGTGATTCTGTGACTCCTTCCTAGTCACCCAGCCTTACTGGGCATGGCTAGCAGACACTGTCACAGCCCTCCTCGCTACAGAGCTTGTGTAGGAGCCACTCAGTTTCTAAGTCTGCCCTACCAAAGATCCTCAAGTTAAAGAGAAGCCATTGCTAGTTTCCAGCTGAAGAGGAGAGAATCCTTCTTGTTGCCTCATCACCGGCCGAGCCAGGTCACCGCCGCTGGAAAACTGCAAGGGAAGGCTTTGCTCTTAGTTGTCCTCACTGTTGCTTCTCTTTCTCTGCTTTCAGAGGCTGGCAGCAAGAAGCTGAAGAGCACGATCCAGAGGAGCACAGAGACGGGCATGGCAGCAGAGATGAGGAGTCGCATGGTGCGGCAGCCGAGTCGCGAGTCCACCGACGGCAGCATCAACAGCTACAGCTCCGAGGGCAAGTGAGTGGTGCCGGAGCAGCAGCAGAGGAGGAGTCTCTCGTCCTTGTGGGAACACCTGGGGTGTGCACACAGGTCCCAGCAGTGGCTGGAAGGGCGTGGTGCTGGGTACAGATTCTTCCTGGGGAAACAGTTGCCAAACTGAAGTATTTTAGGCACCTCACACAAGTTTCTTGACAACTGACCCTGAGAGAGGGCTTCTGAGGAACCCACATTCCCTGTCAGGCATTTTGTTCACCAGGAGACAACTGAATTCCAAACCAAACACACTTTGGGTGATGTTTGGATTAACTCAGAGTTAAACCTCAGGTGGTTGTGTGTAAATCCCTGTGACATGAAGCTCTCTTCTGTAACACTTCATGCAGAGAGTTTACTTTGGAGCTGGTCCAAGCCTCTCATTGAGGATTGTGAACCCAGGGTCCAGCTGCCCATCAGCTTCCAGCAGGCAGACAGCTGCAGAGAAGGGGCAGCTGGTTCTGTTCACTGCTGCCTGCCTCCCTGTGCAGGAAAGGAGAGCAAGGGCAGATGTGACACAGAAGTGTGCCCAGCCTCCTCACAGCTCTCACTGGCGCTCTGCAGAGAGCACTCCCTGCTGTGGGCACCAGAGAAGCCTTAGAACACAAGGGGGAAACAGGGGTAGGCAAATGCACCCTTACAGACCTGGGGGAAAATGAGAGGTTGGGGTTGCAGGGAATCACTGTGGCTGGCAAAGGCCTTTTCCTTGGCTCCCTTTGTTTGTGTGCTTACCACCTCAGCACAGCTGCTGCTGCACACGGGGCAAAGCATCAAGAACCAGGGGTACCCATGGCGGCTGTAAGGAGCTGTGATTGCACATCCCACGGTGCTCAGCCTCCTGTGGAGTAGTCCTTGTGGGTGAAATCCTGTAGGGCAACAGACATCAACTCTGTCCTTGTGCTCTTCTGTTGCTTCAGCTTAATATTCCCTGGCGTACGGCTGGGCGCCGACAGTCAGTTCAGCGACTTCCTGGACGGCCTGGGCCCCGCGCAGCTGGTGGGGCGGCAAACGCTGGCAACCCCGGCCATGGGTAAGAGCCATCTGCTCTCCTCTCTCCAATAATCAGCCACTTCACTAATCACTTTCATTAACTACACCAAATGGTTCTGTCAGTGATTTGCTCTGGGCTGGTTGCCGGCGCCTGAGTTTTCGACCCCTTTGTAGAACGAGGTAAGAGCCAGGATCGGTCAGGGAAGCCTTTAGCCTTCCAGGAGCCACCTGAGGCACAGATTTATCCTGTGAGGATGGCTCTGCCTCAGACCAGCAGTGTCAGCTTTAGCTGCAGGTGTGCAAGTCCACGCCACCTGGCTTTGTTGGTACGGACAGAAGGCTCCAGGTGTCTCCCATCTCTTTGTTTGAATCTTGTTTGCTGACAGAACATTTTCCCTGCGGATTACTTGAGGCCTGCCTAGAGTTTTACCTCTTAGAACTGCTTTACTGAGTAGAGGCTCCGGTTCTGACCCCCCAGAAGCACTCAGCCGTGGGTTTTAACAATTCCCAGCAGCCCTCCTGTGTGGTGTCCCCTCGCTGCTGATGCTCTGGAAACGCTTGAGCCTCGCTCCCCCTTCTGGTTCCCAGCTGCATGTTTGATTCGGGATTCGCGGCAGGGAGAGGTGCTCCCAACCACACACCCTGCAGGGCTGGGGCTTGGAGCTGGGCTGGGTTTGTTCAAGCAGTTGGTGCATAAAGAACAACCTCCCCTGCTGCTCTCTCACGCCCCCAGAAGCAAGGCCCAGCAAGTGCTCACACTGCTCTAACACTGTCAGACAAGCACAGGGACATCTCCTGCCCCAAGAGCTTCAAAATGCTCTTTCCATCTCTGGATCCCAGATTCTGGAGTTCCAGCCTTAGCTTTTTGTGTGCTTTCTCAGAGCTTCCCTGTCAAGCAGGCAGAGCCTCAGGTGTGCCATGGGTTTGTGTGTAGTCATTCATCTGCACAGAGCTGCCCCTTGGTCACTCTCAGTGACCTGCTGGCTTCCCACCAAGCTGCTTCCACAAGAGATGCAGCCACAGAGATGTGACACTTGGAGCAGCAGCCCTGGGGTGACCTCCCCTCTGTGTTCTTGGTCTGGATCAGAGCACTGCTTGGTCTCAGACTGAGCAGTGCCCTTGGTCTGCAGAAATGTCACTTGTGAGAGCTCAGGTGGGGCAAGTTTGACTCTTTAGCTGGAGGGGAATCAGCTTCTTCCTTGGACATGTTGCATCACTCCACTGGCACCAACAATGGCTGTGGAGAAATCTTGATTCAGCAGAGGGAGATCCTTCCCCCTGCACGTGGGAGGACTTTTGCAGAAAAAAACAAGAAGAAAAAGGAAGAAAGAGCTGTTCTGAGCTCCTGAGGTGCAGGGCTTCCTTCCCTGAGCCTGTGCTGGCTGTGGCTCTGCCTCTCACTGAGGGTCCAGTCAGGCCACTGTAGATACAGAAGAAGGGTTTGAGGTTGGCTTCTGCCAGCAGTTGTGCTTCCTGAGTCACCAGGCAAGGAACCTTCACACTGCCTGCTCCTGCATCACAGCCTGGAGGCAGAAACCTCCAGCAGAGGGGATTTCTGGACATGAGGTTGAGGTTTATGGCCACTGGCAGGGACTGGCACAACAGGGCAGCAATCCTAGGCAGGAAGCCTCCAGATAGTTCACCAGGGCAAAGCTGAAGGTGTGGTGGTTACAGCACAGTGCTGCTGTAAAGGTGCTGGCTCTGTGGGTCAGAAATCCTGAGCTCTGCTACAAACCCTGCACAAGGAGAGGACACCCTGCTGCCTGGGCATGTCTCTCCTAGTCCTGGCTTAGGGATGGAGGGGCTAAAGGGGTCAGGAGGAGAGGTGACGTGTGCCCGGTATCAAAGTGGTCTTTCTGTTTCTCGTTCTCCTACGCTGTCTCCTGGGCCATACTGCTTCTCTGTCATGTCTCTGTCTCTTTCTTTTCCCTCCCAGGTGACATCCAGATTGGGATGGTAGATAAAAAGGGCCAGTTAGAAGTAGAAGTCATTAGAGCCCGTGGCCTCACACAAAAACCTGGCTCCAAATCTACCCCAGGTAAGGAAAATGCAGACAATGTGTGACCAGAAAACAAGACTATGATGAACTGGGGGCTGGAGACCCCTGGAACACCTTCTTAGCTGTCACTGCCTCTGTACTTGATTGCTTTGCCTTTCAACAAGGAACATGTGCGTGGATGTGGCCTTGCTACCTTGCCCACTTCTTAGCACCTTCACCTGCCAGTTGCATGCCACCTCCAGGGAAGGATTTCCAGCAACTCAGCTTCCACTTGCACAGGAGGAAACACTCCTCTATGGTGAGGCTGCTGGAGCCCTGGAGCAGGCTACCCAGAGAGGTTGTGGAGTCTCCTCTGGAGCCTTTCCAGCCTCACCTGGATGTGTTCCTGCGTGGCCTGCCCTGGGTGACCCTGCTTTGGCAGGGGGGTTGGGCTGGATGAGCCCCTGGCATTCTGTGACTCTGTGATTGTCTGAAGGCACCTGTCCTGCAGCTCAGATGCGCAGTGCAGAGGTTCTCAGGCCCCAGCATGAGCTGTTTGCTGTTCTGCTTGCAGCTCCCTATGTCAAAGTGTACTTGCTGGAGAACGGAGCGTGCATAGCGAAGAAGAAGACCAGGATTGCACGGAAGACCCTTGATCCCTTGTACCAACAGACCCTGGTCTTTGATGAGAGCCCACAGGGGAAAGTCCTGCAGGTCAGTGGCTTCTTCATGCTGTTGGAGGCTGTCATCTGGAGAAGCACTTGCACGTTCCCTTGGGTTTAAGCACTCTCCAGAAAGCCATTCCCACTCAGGAGGCATTTCATTTGATAGATCCCAGCCAGGCTGCCCTGCTGGCTTTGGACCTGCACAGGGTCTGCCTGCATCTGGAGCCCTCAACACAGGAAGGACCTGGAGCTGCTGGAGTGGGTCCAGAGGAGGCCACAAAGATGATCAGAGGGCTTGAGAACCTCCCCTGTGAGGACAGGCTGGGAGAGTTGGGGCTGTTCAGCCTGGAGAAGGGAAGGCTCTGGGGAGACCTTAGAGCAGCCTGCCGGTGTCTGAAAGGGACCTGCAGGAAGGCTGGGGAGGGACTGTTGAGAAGGGCTTGGAGTGATAGGATGAGAGGCAGTGGTGTGAAACTGGAGCAGGGCAGAGTTAGGTTGGACACCAGGAAGAAGTTCTTTACAATGAGAGTGGCGAGACGCTGGGACCGGCTGCCCAGGGCAGTGGTGGAAGCCTCATCCCTAGAGACATTAAAGGTCAAACTTGATGGATCCCTGAGCAGCCTGGTGTTGCTGTAGATGCCCCTGCACAGTGCAGGGGGGGGCAGGACAAGGTGACTTTCAAGGGTCCCTTCCAACCTGGGGCACCCTTTGATGCTGTGATTAAACATTTCTCTCCTCTTGCCTCTACTTCTGTCCTGCCATTAGGTTTTCCCACAGGAGGGGACAATTACTCACTCCTAAGAGCGACATTACCCTTGCTCTGCCCCCAGGAGCAGCAGTGAGCCTCAGCCTGGGCTGGGGGCGACACTGAACCTGCCTTTTGTGTCCTTCCAGGTAATAGTGTGGGGAGACTACGGCCGAATGGACCACAAATGCTTCATGGGGGTTGCCCAGATCCTTCTGGAGGAGCTGGATCTGTCCAGTGTGGTAATAGGCTGGTATAAGCTGTTCCCTCCTTCATCACTAGTGGATCCCACCCTGACTCCCCTGACTCGCAGGGCTTCCCAGTCGTCTCTGGAGAGTTCCACTGGGCCTCCCTGCATTAGGTCCTAGTGGCAGATGCCGCCTGACGAACACCGCCCGGGACACCGCTCAGAGCCAGATAGTTACATGATGACAAAGCCACCACTGTTGGAGAGAGACAATCACCTCTGGTTTTGCTTGTAGTAGTTACCCAAACCCACATCTGTCTGCCGAGAGACGGCTTCGACGGGCAGAGCAAAGGTTTGTCACACACAGCCAGTCCCTTAGCAGCTCTCACCGATGCTTATCATCATCCAAACATCAAAGAGAGGGGGAGAGAGAGAGACCTTTAGATTCCACCTGAGTCAGAGATGACCCAAACTGGGAGCTCTCCCTCTGTTAGCAGTGTTGTATTCCTCACACTCTGGCGGCGCCCTCCAGCAGTGTTACCTTCCTGGTCTTCTCAGCAGGGTTTTTTCCTCCACTTGTCACTTCCACAGGTTTGGTTTGGTTTGGGTTTTGTTGTTGCCATGCGATCCTGCTGGTTTTGTAGAAGTCCTCGCAGTGCTAACAGAGACCCTTCCTTTCCTCTGAACCAAACTCCAAAGGGCTGAAGCAAATCTCTGTCAGCAGCGTTCCAAGTGTTCGACAGCCGCAGTTACGGCCCCGAGCCGGCTCAAATCCTTCCTCACTTCTGGGGCTTCCGAGGCTCTCGCGCAGGAACCCAGAACAAAGAACCAAGCTGAGGCATACCCTTGAGAAACAGAACACATAACCATCACAGTGCCACCTTTGGGTTTTCCTCCTGTGTAAACAAAACAAGCAGATCTGTTTGCATTCTCTAGAAGAACTTTTACGTTGGTGATGTTTTGCATGGAAGAATTCTGCAGCTCCTGCGGGGGGCTGGTTCTCAAAGCAGCTTTAGCCTTCATTTCTTGATGCTGGGATGCGTTAGCGGCAATGCAAATGTTCCCCTCCTAGCGAGCGGAGAGGAGACCTCTACATTCCTGTGTACAGATGTGTACGTGCCCTCCCACGAGGCTGACCAGGAATAGGTTGAGCAGAGGACACTTTCAGCCGTGCCCGGGCCGCACCCTGCCCTGCCCCGGGCGGAGCGCGGGACGAGCTGCTCAGCGCTGCGCTGGAGGCTCCGGCTGAGCCCTTCTGCACTTAACTGATGATGTTTTTAATCGAGGTTTTCGTTTACATTTCTTTGAGACCGATGCAAGCACAAGGCTTGGTTTTTTAACGCCAGATAGCTCACTTTTTTGGAGAAAAAAACCCACAAAAAACAAAACAAAAAGCCACCAACCCACCCCCGGCCCCAGGGGCGGTTTCGATTTGCTTTGTGTGCGTCCGAGTTCCTCTCGGCCTCGAGAATGAATCCCTTGTGATGCTCTCTCCCTGTGCGAGCCACCGCGGGGGGCTGCCGCTGCCTCGAGATGTTCCCCGCCCCCAGCCCCCGCCCCCAGCCCCCTCCCTTCCTTCTCCAGGCCGCGGGGGTGTTTGTGATCACAGGAACGGAGCAGCATGACTCGGAACTGCTCAGAGCTGCATGCACCTTTTGTAGAAAAACCAACCAAAACCACAAAAAAACCACAAAAAGCAAGGGAGAGAACAACAAAGAAGAGACACCCAAACAGCAACACTGAAGAGATGAAGCCCAAGGCAGTGTCCTGCTGTATGTTAGCTCCACATAGGCCAGCTTGTATGTTGCATGTAGCTGTACAGTTTGCTCGTGACGACTCTGCTGAAGTAACCAAGAAACCGAAGCCATCCGTTTGTCGCCGATAGACATTTGGCAGGTTTTGGCCAGGCTGGGGTCTGCTGAGTCTGGTGCTAAATGTCTAGAGATGGACTGTATTTTTTACCCTCATGGGAAAACGTGATGTAGTACGGACCAAATCCCTTCTACTGCTAACTCTTGTGGTGTAGACCCCCCCGCGGGGCTGTAACACACCCTAGAAGCTGTGTGCACACTAGGTTTGAGCCCATAGACTACTGCCTGCACCAAGGGAACTATTTATTATTACTCCACACGTGGGAACCCCTCTGCCCAGCTTTCCACGGGGCACAGATTGGTTACTGCTCGACCTGCTGAGCAGGAAGAACTCAAGCATTGGTGCACTACTACTAGATCCCGTTCTGTCTTAGTGGCCAAGAACCAACTAGGTATAATTGGATAGTATCTTTCTATTTGGACCACTTGTCTTAACACCTTCCCCTGTGCTTTTCAATGAACTTCCAACTCATCTTATGTAAACATGTTTAATAAAATTTCCTTTCCATGTCCAGCGTGGTACTCGTGCTCTCTGTACACCCTGAGGCTCCCCTGAGGCTCTGCTGGCTGGCTGCAGGGCTGGGTGAAGTGTGCCAAGAGCCCCTATTACAAGGAGCCCTGGAGCCTCTATTGCAAGAGGGATCTGGAGGGGCTGGAAGGTGTCCAGAGCAGGGCCAGGAGGATGAGCAGAGGGCTGGAGCTGCTCTGCTGTGAGGACAGACTGAAGGAGTTGGGGCTGTTCAGTCTGCAAAAGAGAAGGCTCCCAGGTGACCTCATTGTGGCCTTCCAGGATCTGAAGGGGGCTACAGGAAGGCTGGGGAGGGACTGCTCAGGATCTCAGGGAGTGATAGGACTGGGGGGAATGGAATGAAGCTGGAGGTGGGGAGATTGAGGCTGGAGGGGAGGAGGAGGTTCTTCCCCATGAGAGTGGTGAAGCCCTGGAATGGGTTGTCCAGGGAGGTGGTTGGGGCCCTGTCCCTGGAGGTGTTTGCACCCAGGCTGGCTGAGGCTGTGGCCAGGCTGATCTAGTGTGGGGTGTCCCTGCCCATGGCAGGGGGGTTGGGACTGGCTGGTCCTTGTGGTCCCTTCCAGCCCTGACTGATACTGTGATGCTATGATACTATGTGGTTAAGCTACTGGGAAAAATGCAAACCACAAACAAAGAAACAAAAAACCAAACCAACAATGAAAGCCTGATTGAAGATGGTAACTCTCTGAACAAAAGGCAAGGGACAGTTCTGCTTTGGTCTGCTGGGGGTGAACCAAGCACAGAATTTGCTGTGCTGGTGCAGAAGGCCCTGGGTGTCAGCAGTCTCAGGGCTTCCATTGTGTGCCCAACACCAGGATCTCTTCTTTCTGATTCGGACAAGTGTAGCCTGGATGAGGGAATTGGTAGGCTGGGGGAGGGGACTGAGTGCTGCCTCGGTAGGTTTGCAGGTGGCACTCAGCTGGGTGGCAGTGGTGATGTGCTTGAGGGCAAGAAAGCTCTGCAGAGGGACCTGGACAGGCTGGAGCGATGTGCTGAGGGCAGCTGTGTGCTGGGGGCAGCTATGTGCTGAGGGCAGCTGTGTGCTGGGGGCAGCTGTGTGCTGAGGGCAGCTGTGTGCTGGGGGCAGCTGTGTGCTGAGGGCAGCTGTGTGCTGGGGGCAGCTATGTGCTGAGGACAGCTGTGTGCTGAGGGCAGCTGTGTGCTGAGGGCAGCTGTGTGCTGGGGGCAGCTATGTGCTGAGGGCAGCTGTGTGTTGGGGGCAGCTGTGTGCTGAGGGCAGCTGTGTGCTGGGGGCAGCTGTGTGCTGGGGACAGCTATGTGCTGGGGGCAGCTGTGTGCTGAGGGCAGCTGTGTGCTGGGGGCAGCTGTGTGCTGAGGGCAGCTGTGTGCTGGGGGGCAGCTATGTGCTGAGGACAGCTGTGTGCTGAGGGCAGCTGTGTGCTGAGGGCAGCTGTGTGCTGGGGGCAGCTATGTGCTGAGGGCAGCTGTGTGCTGAGGGCAGCTGTGTGCTGGGGGCAGCTATGTGCTGAGGGCAGCTGTGTGCTGGGGGCAGCTATGTGCTGGGGGCAGCTGTGTGCTGAGGGCAGCTGTGTGCTGGGGGCAGCTGTGTGCTGAGGGCAGCTGTGTGCTGAGGGCAGCTGTGTGTTGGGGGCAGCTATGTGCTGGGGGCAGCTGTGTGCTGAGGGCAGCTGTGTGCTGGGGGCAGCTGTGTGCTGAGGGCAGCTGTGTGCTGGGGACAGCTGTGTGCTGAGGGCAGCTGTGTGCTGGGGGCAGCTGTGTGCTGGGGGCAGCTGTGTGCTGAGGGCAGCTGTGTGCTGGGGGCAGCTATGTGCTGGGGGCAGCTGTGTGCTGGGGGCAGCTATGTGCTGGGGGCAGCTATGTGCTGAGGGCAGCTGTGTGCTGGGGACAGCTGTGTGCTGAGGGCAGCTGTGTGCTGGGGGCAGCTATGTGCTGGGGGCAGCTGTGTGCTGAGGGCAGCTGTGTGCTGAGGGCAGCTATGTGCTGGGGGCAGCTGTGTGCTGAGGGCAGCTGTGTGTTGGGGGCAGCTATGTGCTGAGGGCAGCTATGTGCTGAGGGCAGCTGTGTGCTGAGGGCAGCTGTGTGCTGGGGACAGCTATGTGCTGAGGGCAGCTGTGTGCTGGGGACAGCTGTGTGCTGAGGGCAGCTGTGTGCTGGGGGCAGCTATGTGCTGGGGGCAGCTGTGTGCTGAGGGCAGCTGTGTGCTGAGGGCAGCTATGTGCTGGGGGCAGCTGTGTGCTGAGGGCAGCTGTGTGCTGAGGGCAGCTATGTGCTGGGGGCAGCTATGTGCTGGGGGCAGCTGTGTGCTGAGGGCAGCTGTGTGTTGGGGGCAGCTGTGTGCTGAGGGGCAGCTGTGTGCTGGGGGCAGCTATGTGCTGGGGGCAGCTGTGTGAGGTTCAACAAGGCCAAGTGCTGGGTGCTGCCCTTGGGCCACAACAGCTCCATGAATGCTCCAGGCTTGGGGCAGAGTGGCTGGAAAGCTGCCTGGTGGAAAAGACCTGGGGGTGCTGGCTGACAGCAGCTGAACATGAGACAGGAGTGTGCCCAGGTGGCCAAGAAGGGCAATGCCATCCTGAGCTGGATCAGGAATGGTGTGGCCAGCAGGAGCAGGGCACTGCCCATGCACTCAGCGCTGCTGAGGCCACACCTTGACCACTAGGTTCAGTTTTGGGGCCCTCGCTACCAGAAAGACATTGAGGTGGAGAACAAGGAGGGAGCTGGGGGTGTTTAGTCTGGAGGAGGCTGAGGGGAGACCTCATGGCTCTCGACAGCTCCCTGAGAGGAGGTGGCAGTGAGGTGGGGGTTGGTTTATTCTGCCTTGTATCAGGTGGTAGAGGGAGAGGAAATGGCCAGAAATGGTGCCAGGGAAGGGTTAGGTTGGAGATGAGGAACAATTTCTTTGCTGCCAGAGTGGTCAGGCACTGGCAGAGGCTGCCCAGGGAGGTGCTGCAGTCCCCATCCCTGGAGGTGTCCAAGAAACCTGTGGCCATAGCACTTGGGCACATGGTTTAGTGGCCATGGTGGGGCTGGGTTGATGAAGCCCTGGAGCAGGCTGCCCAGTGAGGTTGTGGAGCTCCTTCTCTGGAGCCTTTCCAACCCCCCCGGATGCATTCCCTGGGTAACCCTGCTCTGGGAGGGGGGTTGGACTGGATGGTCTCTGGAGGCCCCTTCCAACCTCTGATGTGCCGTGAGAGCTGCTAGCTCCTCTCTTTTTGCCTGAAAGCCACACAAAGAGTAGTGAACAACTCCAAGCCTCACAGGCAGCAGGAGATTTGCTCCTGCAGGGTCAAAGAATTTGGCTCCACATCAGTACTGGAAGCAGACTCTCTGGTGGCTCCTCCAAAAGGTAAGAGCCACTCTGTGTTTTCTTTTTCTTACAGATGGCCCTCTAGGAGTTAATTAGGAGAGGAAAGGTAAGTTCGTGGCATGAATAATCCTTTAGTTGCTCTGTGCCTAGTCTCAGAGGGCACACAAAGGCTGCAGTTGCTGGGAATGGGGAGCATCAAAAAGCTCATCATGGGCAGCTAAAGAATGCTGTGCTGACCTCTTTTGCTCCTTTTTGCTGGTAGGAAAAGAGCCCTGAGATTTAGGAGGCAGCTGAAGTGCAGCAAGGCTCTGCTGGTGCAAACCAAGGGCAGGGGAGGCAGGAGGGCTGCCAGCAGCCCCAGCCGCACGGAGCGCACAGCCTCATTCTCTCTGCCAGGAGGCAGCAGCCCTGCAGCAGCACATCCAGCTGGGGAGCCGCATCCCCGACGAGAAGGCAGCGCCTTGCCCGCACATCAGCCTCTTGGTCTCGTTTCGTTTTGTAGTGCACATCCCCTGACGAGAGACCCGGAGCTGGCATTCGCTGCAAAGCCCTTCAGAGGAACAGCGCGGCTGTGGGCTGGGTGACAGCTGAGGTGACCGGGAAGCGCCTGGCCCACCGCAGCGACACCCGAGAGGGCTGAGGAGCACCGAGATGGCAAAGCCTGCCACGGCGGTCGGCCACTTCTGGTTATTTGCTAGATCTATTTAGCGAAAATCAATCCGCACCGCGGCCGCTCCGTCCCACGGCCGCCCGCGGCCGCCCTCCTGCTCCGCCCGCTCCCCGCTGCCGCCACCGGAGGGCGCCACAACACAGCAGGCCTCTGGCTATGGGCTGCCTATCGCCCCCCAGCGGATCGCCGCCGAGCCCAGCCCGGCTTGTCCCGGCTCGTCCCGGCTCCCAGCCCGGCTCGTCCCGGCTCCCAGCTCCGAACCCGGCTTGTCCCGGCTCGTCCCGGCTCCCAGCCCGGCTTCTCCCAGCCCGGCTTCTCCCAGCCCGGCTTCTCCCAGCCCGGCTCGTCCCGGCTCCCAGCCCGGCTTCTCCCAGCCCGGCATCTCCCAGTTCCCAGGCCGGCTTCCCCCGGCTCCCGCCCCGGCTCTCGGTCTAAGCGCCAGTTTTAGGCTCTCCTGGCAGCCCCTTTACACTACTGCAGGGCTACCCTCCGGCCGCCTCGGCCTCGGGGTCCCCCCTTGATGCCCGGCTGAGGCCGGCGGGACGCAGGGGCAGGGCTGGCGCCGGGCAGCGCTGGCGCTGAGGCTTCCGCGCCGAGGGCTCGCAAGGATGCCTCTGCGTTGTGTTGAAACAGGCATCTGCTTCATGAGGCATTTTGTATGATAAGAATAAAGAGCTACAGTGATATTTTGCCAAGCACTGGATGTGTGTACCTGAGCCCGGGGGGCTGAGCACCGGCTGTGGCTCCACAGAAGAGCTCTCACAGCACTCAAAGCTCCACGGAGTTCGGAAGAGGAATGCATAAAGCACAATGAGAAACCACCTTTAACAGCCCACCCCTCTCTGACTCAGTAGCAACTGAATCCCTGTCCCCGGAGGTGTTTCAAAGAGGCAGGGAGGTGGTGCTGAGGGACAGAGTTCAGCACCAGCCTTGGAAGGGTTAGAGAATGGTTGGGCTTGGATCTCTTCCAACTGATGAGTCTAACAATCTGTGCACTCAAATGCCAGCAGTTCCACCCAGGAGTGATTCCTAAAGCACATTTGTCCCCATTCCTGCACGTTCAGGAAGTCTATATTTTATTGGGTTTTTGCACAGGGAGAGAGCTCAGGGCTTGGGATGTGCTGGGCAGGGATGTGCTGGGCAGGGAGGTGCTGGGCAGGGAGGTGGTGGAGTGCCCAGGGCTGGCTGTGTTTGAAGGTGGTTTGGCTGTGGGGCTTGGGGCTGTGGTTTAGGGCTGAGCCTTGCAGAGCAGGGCTGATGGTTGGCCTTGGGGACCCTGAGGCTCTCTCCCAGCTTGGGGATGTGCTTAGGGGTGAGCTTGGTAGAGGAGGTTGGTCAGCCGGAGGGGATGCCCCTGAGGGTCTTTACCAGCCTGAGTGTTTCTGTGGCTCTGTGATCAGTGGCAGTGCTGCTCTGACAGATTCCTATCAGGCAACTGTGTTGTTAAGCAACAAATTCGTTCCTGTTTCCTGAGCACTGCTTTTGCTGCTAGGCTTTCTGAGCCCTCACCACGCTTCTGTTACTTCCTTGCTAAGCTGCCAGTCAGATGCACTCAGTGCTTGTGCCGGAGGATTGTGTGAGCAGGAGGGAAAACCATTTCCCTGTGAGGGTGAGAGAAGCCAGGAAGAGGCTGCCCAGGGGGCTTGTGGAGTCTTCCAACCACACCTGGATGTGTTCCTGTGTGACCTGCCCTGGATGATGCTGCCCTGGCAGGGGGTTGGACTGGATGAGCTTTGGAGGTCCCTGCCAGCCCCTTCTGTGACTCTGTGATTATTACACTTTGATGAACTGTTTAAGGAGGGAAAAGCAGCTGTTAAACCAGAACCACAGACTGGGCTGGGCTGGAAGAGACCTCCAGAGCTCAGCCCAAGGCCTCTGCACCCAGCAGGCACAGCCCCAACTCCAGCAGCTTGCCCACAGCCCTCTCCAGCCTCCCCTTCAACAGCTCCAGGCAGGGAGCCTCAACCACCTCCCTGGGCAACCTGGGCCAGGCTTCCACCACCCTCCTGCTGCACAACTTCTTCCTCACCTCCAAGCTCAAGCTGCTCTGCTCTGCTCTGCAGCCCTTGGCCCTGCTGCTGGCCCTGCAGGCCTTCCCCAGCTCCCCAGAGGCCAACAGCAGTGTCCCTGGCGTTTCCCCCCCCAGCTCCTGCTGTGCCAGGGGATGTGCCCAGCACTGGCTCGGCTGCCAGGAGAGCTGCTCAGGCTGGTGGCTGGCACACCTTTCAGCAGCCTTCAAGCTGCTGGGACATGCCTGTGGGGGAGGGCAGCTGCGGGCACCGCTGGCTGCGTTTGGCACAGGCTGCGCTTGGCACAGGCTGCCCCCCGGCAGGGCTGCAGCGGGAGGGTTGTGCTTGCCTGCAGGCTGCAGCCTCAGGCCTGAAGCCCTCTCCCCTCCTCGGGAGCAGGGCTGGGGGGGCCTGCCAGGGCTGCCCTCCCCCGGGTATGTGAGCAAGCTTCAGCAGGACCTGTGCACAGACCTTGACAGCCAACCAAGCCCTTCAGATGCACATTCCTCAGTCCACTCCTCCTCGCCTCTAGGGCACCGGTGCCAGCCACTCCCAGGCTTCCCCTCACCTTAATTACCTTTTGGGAGGGCTCAGCTCTGTCTGTGTGCATGCCAGCACTGGGAAGAGCTGGCAGCCCAGCTTGGCAGCCCAGCTTGGCAGCCCAGGCTCTTCCAACACAAACCTGGCTTCAGGATGTGGATTTTTGTTTGCTGGTTGGTTTGTTTTCCCCAGTGCTTAAGTGCACCTCGTGTGGCTGTGAGGCATGGGCAAGGATTTGCCCTCTCCTTGCAGGCAAACCAAGGAAATGCAGCTCTGCCCCAGCACAGCTGCTGCCACCACAGCTGTGCCACTGAGCCTGCTGTGCTTGCTGGCCCACAGTGAGGCAGCCAGGGCAAGCTCAGGAGTCACCTTGCCCCTGCCCTCGCTCCCATTCCTCCACTGCCCTCCTTTACAGCTGCTCCCATGATAGGGACTGCAGAGAGGAACCTAGAGATGACTTGTGTGGTACCAAAGTCGTGAGCACAGCCCTGCAGCCAAGCAGTGGAAGAGGGAAGGTTGAGCAGCAAGGGTGCTGCAAGGCCATCTAGGGAGATGCCTCCTCAGAAGCCTGCTAATAGGCTGCAAACCCTGGTCCTTGCCCTGCAGCCCTGGTGAGGCCCTGCTGGCACCTGGCTGCAGCAAGAGGGGCTGGGAGAGTAGAGACTCCCATTATTAGCTCCCAGCAGGATGTGGGAGCATCTTTCCACCCTGCAGGCATGATTCAGAGCCTAGCAAGGTGTTTGGGATCTCTGAAGATGCCCCTAAGAGGGCCAGCCCTTGAGAAGGAGTTTGAGAGCTCAGGCTGACCTTGCCTGCAGATCTGAGCTTGGTTTTGGCAGGGGCATCATGTCCTGGATGCAAAGGCAACCAGAGCAGCTGAACACACCTGGCCCTTGGCTGGCCTGGTGGGGCTTGGGGTGGTTTGGGGGTTTGCTTCATCCTTCTGTGGTGGGGCTTGGCTGGGGCTGGGGTTTGGGGTTTGGTTTTTGTTGTTTGGGGTTTTTTTGTGTGTGCTTTTGGGGGGTTTATATCTTTGCATGTTTCAAGAGGTTTAAAAAGAAGTGGCAGTGCTGAGGGGGGCTTGGCTGGCTCTGCTGTGCAGAGGGCTTGGGTGCCAAAGCAGTAGTTACCTAGGAAACTGCTGTAGGACTGAAGCTGGAGAGATAGATGTGTTGTCAGGAGCAGAGGAGCAGAGTGGCTCTTCAGGAGCTGGGGAGACTGCAACACATGCAGGATGTGACTGCCTGCACTGGCACTTCTGGGGAAGGTGGTGGCCCAGGCTGGTGGCCCAGGCTTCTGGGCTGGCATTCTGTAGGCACCCTGACAGCTGCACGAGGGGGTGGCAGGTGGAGCGTGTGGCCATGCCTTGGCACCTGGGCTCCAGTGCTTTGTGCCTGTGAGCTGGGTGAGCGCTCACCTGAATGCCCAACCACAGCTGGCTGCACAAAAAGCAGTGCTGAGGTTGCCATGAAGCAGTTTTGCCCTTCTTACCCCAACAGAGCAACGGCAATCCGAGGAAGTTCCACTCTGGCCAGAGGTTTGATGTGCAGCACTGTGTGGCTATTAAAAACCCAACCCCCCAGAAGAGTGGAGACTGATGAAAAGTGCCCAAAGGCTGAGACATGGCCAAGGGCTTGCAGGCAACAGAGACAAACAGAACCGCAGAGCTTTGCCTGGAAATCATCAATAATGGCAACAACAAAGTGAGGAAGCAAAATCCTTGCAGCCTGCAAGGCAAACTCTGTCCTGGGCTGCATGCAAGCAGCATGGCCAGAGGGGCCAGAGAGGGGATTCTGCCCCTCTGCTCTGCTGAGGCCTCACCTGGAGTACTGCTCCCTGCTCTGCAGCCCTCAGCACAGCAAGGACCTGGAGCTGATGAAGAGGCTGCAGAGGAGGCCAGGAGAATGCTGAGGGGCTTGGAGCAGCTCTGCTGCCAGGCCAGGCTGAGGGAGCTGGGGGTGTGCAGCCTGGAGAAGAGAAGGCTGCAGGCAGAGCTCAGAGCAGCATTTGAATACCAGGAGACCTACAGGCAGGCTGGGGAGGGACAGCTCAGGAGGGCTTGTGGTGACAGGGCAAGGGGCAGTGGTTTGGAGCTGGAGCAGGGCAGGTTTAGGTTGGACATCAGGAGGAGGTTCTGCACCATGAGAGTGGTGAAACACTGGGGCAGGCTGGGACCTTCAGGGGTTCCTGCCCAGGCAGTGCTTCCTCTGGTTCTGTAATGCCTCAGCCCAGGGCAGTCACACTGGTGCCTGCCAGTCCTGCCAGCGTGGCCCTGGCTGCAAGGGGGCACTTGTGCCAGGGCAGCCAATCCTTGGAGCGGTCCTTGGCTGGAGAAGAAGTTTCCTTGTTTAGAAAGGAGGTCCCACAGTCCCTCCTGCCCCCCTCACCTCAAGACTCCTGTGGGATTAGCACTGGGCTTACCCTGAGCACCAGGCTCCTCGTATCTCACCTGCAAAATGCTGCTCAGGTGGCAAATGCAAACTCTTGGTAGGCCATGCGTGTTCTGACAGGTGGCACAGCTGGCACAGCTGGCACAGCTGGCACAGCTACTCCTCATCTGCACAGATGGGGGTGTTTTGCCCCCCCTGCAAGCAGGTGAGCAAGTTCCCAGCCTTGAAAGGGCAGGCTGTGCTGCCTGTGTTGGCTGAGGCAGCGCACCAGGTCAGAAGGCTGAGGTAAAGCTCTGCTTACTTCTCTGGCTAGAGCTCTGGGGCAGGACCTGCTTCCAGTGCCCCTTCTGAGGGTGGCTGGTCCCTGCTCCAGGCTGCTCTGCACCACCAGAGCCTTCACACCCCCTGCATTTCTCTCTGCAAGTGCTTCTCTCCACCCAGGGCTCTAAAAATCCATGCCAAGGCCAGCAGCCCTAACCTCTGGCCTGGCTGTGGGGCTGCACAGGCTGCCTGCAAGGAGAAGACATCCTTCTGGAACTGCAGCCCAGGAGGCTGTGGCTGCCTCCTCCCTGGAAGTGTTCAAGGCCAGGCTGGAGGAAGCCTTCAGCAGCCTGGGCTGGTGGGAGGTGTCCCTGCCCATGGCAGGGGCTGGAGCTGCATGATCTCGAAGGTGCTCTCCAACTCAGAGCACTCTGTGACCCTGCTTTTGCTTCCTGGTGAGAGCTTCCCAGACTCTACCTTCAGTGTGGAGTTAGTTCCTCAGAGCTGAGGGTCTCACCAGCCATGTGATCACCTTGTGTCAGACTGACACATCCACACCACTGAGATAAACCACCCTGTGGACACATCCTGCCTGTGCCCTGCACGCTGCTGCCAGGAGCCCAGGCTGCAGAGGTCCAGCCTGCTGCTGCTGCGGCACTAGAGGTAGCCACCAGGGTCAAGAGGAAGCTGAGACAGCTCAGATCCCTTCCCTGTTGTTTATAAGAATATAGACACTGCTGAGACCTCACCTGGAAACTGCATCCAGGGCTGGGCTGCCCAGCTCAGGAGGGACAGAGATCTGCTGGAGAGAGGCCAAGGGAGGCTCCAAGGCTGCTGAAGGGACTGCAGCACTGCCTGGGGAGGAGAGGCTGAGAGCCCTGGGGCTGTGCAGTCTGCAGAGGAGAAGGCTGAGAGGGATCTGATCAATGGCTATCAAGAGCTGAGGGCTGGGGGGCAGGAGGCAGGGGACAGGCTCTGCTCAGCTGCACCCTGGGACAGGACAAGGAGCAGTGGATGGAAACTGCAGCCCAGGAGGTTGCAGCTCAGCAGGAGGAGGAACTTCTGCCCTGGGAGGCTCCCAGAGCCCTGGAGCAGGCTGCCCAGAGAGGTTGTGGAGTCTCCTGCTCTGGAGCCTTCCCAGCCCTGTCTGGATGTGTTCTGTGTGCCCTGTGCTGGGTTCTCTGCTCCTGCTCTGGCAGGGGCTTGGACTGGGAGCTCTCCAGGGGTTCCTTCCAGCCCCTGACACCCTGTGCCCCCCTGATCACTGTTCCTTCAACCACATCTTCAACAACACTGACACCAGCGATCAGCCAAAGGCTCTCAAGCTGCTGGGGCTGCAGGTGGCTGAGCCTCAGCCTGCTGCCTCCAAAGCCTCTGTGCCTCTGGCGGCGGCTGGAAGGGACACCCAGGGCCGGGCGCTCTGCTTTGCTGCTCCTCCCACATCCGAGCGCAGGAACCCGAGCAGGCTCCTCCGTGCCAGCCCCAGCTGTAACCTGCATCATGAATAATGTACAACGAATCTGTGCTCTGGATGTTTATTAAAGTGACTCAGTATTTCCAGGGGAGATTTTGTGCTCATGTTTTACTCACATCACCAAACCCACTCAGCTCTTTTATTATCCCCAGCAGCGGTAGGCGATAATAAATTACCCAACGGCAGCTGACGGCAGCTGTATCAACAAACAAATTGGATGCGTTTTCAGCCGGGGCTGGAGGCTCCCTTAACTGTTTGTGCAGGCTCTGAAATGAACCAAAAAACAGTAAAAGAGAAGAGGGGGTTTGGGAATACTGCTGCCGCCTTCGTGAAGCTCTCCCCCAGCCGGCTGCGAGCCAAGCCTGCCACAAGTGCCTGGAAAGAAGCCGGGGGGGGTGCGGGGGGAGGGGGTTTGCCCACAGCCTGCCGCTGCTTTTCCGCGCAGGATTAGGCATTTGCATACGTAAGAGCAGAGAGAGCAACGCACCTTGGGCAGCAGCGGCAGCTCCCATTTGTCACTGCCTGAGAGGGCTGAGGGATGAGAGGCTCCTGGGTGGTGGAATCCGGGGCTAATCCTCCTGCACCGCCTTTGGAGCTGCCGGCTGGTAACCGCCACAAACACAAAGGCAGCACGTCAGTCAATCACTCAGCAGCAAAGGCAGCTCACAGGCTCCCTGCGCTGCTCTGCAGCTCCTTGTAAGCTCCATAAACTCCTCAATTAGTAGCTTGGTAGCTAAGGAAAGCTGGGAGCTGGTGCCACAACAGCCACTTGGAAACAGCCAGCACTCCTCTGGCCAAGGATCAGCTTCTCTGGGGAGCAGGTGCAGAGGTAGCTGGAAAGCTCCAGCATCCTTCCCAGGACACAGAGACTCTGCCTAAAGAGAAACTCATCTCTGGAGGATAAAGGTACACATCAGAAAGGTGGTCAGGGCCACCTTGGAAGGGACCTTGAGCAACCTGCTCCAGTGGCAGATGTCCCTGCCCAAGCCTGGGGGGATGGAACTGGATGACCTTCAAGGTTCATTCTAACGCAAACCATTCTATGAACCATGACAAGACATCAGACTGGGGCAGAGCAGATGTGGCTCAGGCACCTCTGCACACTGGGGAAGATGCAGATGTGGCTCAGGCACCTCTGCACACAGGGACAGATGCAGATGTGGCTCAGGCACCTCTGCACACTGGGGAAGATGCAGATGTGGCTCAGGCACCTCTGCACACAGGGACAGATGCAGGTGTGGCTCAGGTACCTCTGCACACAGGGACAGATGCAGATGTGGCTCAGGCACCTCTGCACACTGGGGAAGATGCAGATGTGGCTCAGGTACCTCTGCACACAGGGACAGATGCAGGTGTGGCTCAGGCACCTCTGCACACAGGGACAGATGCAGATGTGGCTCAGGTACCTCTGCACACAGGGACAGATGCAGGTGTGGCTCAGACACCTCTGCACACTGGGGAAGATGCAGATGTGGCTCAGGCACCTCTGCACACAGGGACAGATGCAGGTGTGGCTCAGGCACCTCTGCACACAGGGACAGATGCAGATGTGGCTCAGGTACCTCTGCACACAGGGAGAGATGCAGATGTGGCTCAGGCACCTCTGCACACAGGGACAGATGCAGGTGTGGCTCAGGCACCTCTGCACACAGGGACAGATGCAGATGTGGCTCAGGCACCTCTGCACACAGGGACAGATGCAGATGTGGCTCAGGCACCTCTGCACACTGGGGCAGAGCAGATGTGGCTCAGGCACCTCTGCACACTGGGGCAGAGCAGATGTGGCTCAGGTACCTCTGCACACAGGGACAGATGCAGATGTGGCTCAGGCACCTCTGCACACTGGGGCAGAGCAGATGTGGCTCAGGCACCTCTGCACACAGGGAGAGATGCAGATGTGGCTCAGGAACCTCTGCACACTGGGACAGATGCAGATGTGGCTCAGGCACCTCTGCACACAGGGACAGATGCAGATGTGGCTCAGGCACCTCTGCACACAGGGACAGATGCAGGTGTGGCTCAGGCACCTCTGCACACAGGGACAGATGCAGATGTGGCTCAGGCACCTCTGCACACTGGGGCAGAGCAGATGTGGCTCAGGCACCTCTGCACACAGGGACAGATGCAGGTGTGGCTCAGGCACCTCTGCACACTGGGGAAGATGCAGGTGTGGCTCAGGCACCTCTGCACACAGGGACAGATGCAGATGTGGCTCAGGCACCTCTGCACACTGGGGCAGAGCAGATGTGGCTCAGGCACCTCTGCACACAGGGACAGATGCAGATGTGGCTCAGGAACCTCTGCACACAGGGAGAGATGCAGATGTGGCTCAGGCACCTCTGCACACAGGGACAGATGCAGGTGTGGCTCAGGCACCTCTGCACACTGGGGCAGAGCAGATGTGGCTCAGGCACCTCTGCACACAGGGACAGATGCAGGTGTGGCTCAGGCACCTCTGCACACTGGGGAAGATGCAGGTGTGGCTCAGGCACCTCTGCACACAGGGACAGATGCAGGTGTGGCTCAGGCACCTCTGCACACTGGGGAAGATGCAGATGTGGCTCAGGCACCTCTGCACAGCACACTGGGGTAGGTACAGGTATGTCTCACTCACGTCTGCACACACAATCAGAGTCATGGAACTGTTTCAGCTGCAACAGACCTCTGGGACCATCACGTTCTGCCATCAACCTAAGGCCACCACAGCTATGAAACCAGGGACTGTTTTCATTGTGTTCTGGAAGAGGCTGATGGCTGTGTGGGGAGCTATGCTGGAGCTGTGGCACTCACCAGGAAGAGCTGTGCTGGAGCTGTGGCACTCACCAGGAAGAGCTGTGGCACTCACCAGGGAGAGCTGTGCTGGAGCTGTGGCACTCACCAGGAAGAGCTGTGGCACTCACCAGGGAGAGCTGTGCTGGAGCTGTGGCACTCACCAGGGAGAGCTGGATGGGGCACACAGGTGAGGAGGTGAATGTGGCTGAGACTTGCACGGGAGGAGGCTGCCCGGCAGGCTGGCTCATGGGCAGAGTTTGTTCTGAGCTTCCCCTGACACTGGTCCTAATACCTCTGGTTCTGGGGCAGGCTGAAACGCTGCAGAGCTGAGTAGGCTGCTGCGAGGCCGAGCCCGCTGCGAGGCCGAGCCCGCTGCGATGTGAGCCCGTTGCGAGGCTGAGCCCGCTGCAAGGCTGAGCCCGCTGTGATCTGAGCCCGCTGCGATGTGAGCCCGCTGTGAGGCTGAGCCCGCTGCGATGTGAGCCCGCTGCGATGTGAGCCCGCTGCGATGTGAGCCTGCTGCGATGTGAGCCCGCTGCGATGTGAGCCCGCTGCGAGGCTGAGCCTGCTGCGAGGCTGAGCCCGCTGCGATGTGAGCCTGCTGCGATGTGAGCCCGCTGCGATGTGAGCCCGCTGCGAGGCTGAGCCTGCTGCGATGTGAGCCTGCTGCGATGTGAGCCCGCTGCGAGGCTGAGCCCGCTGCGATGTGAGCCCGCTGCGATGTGAGCCTGCTGCGATGTGAGCCTGTTGCGATGTGAGCCCGCTGCGATGTGAGCCCGCTGCGAGGCTGAGCCCGCTGCGATGTGAGCCTGCTGCGAGGCTGAGCCCCCTGCGATGTGAGCCCGCTGCGATGTGAGCCTGCTGCGAGGCTGAGCCCGCTGCGCTGTGAGCCTGCTGCGATGTGAGCCCGCTGCGAGGCTGAGCCCACTGCGATGTGAGCCTGCTGCGATGTGAGCCCGCTGCGATGTGAGCCCGCTGCGAGGCTGAGCCCACTGTGATGTGAGCCTGCTGCGATGTGAGCCCGCTGCGATGTGAGCCTGCTGCGATGTGAGCCCGCTGCGATGTGAGCCTGCTGCGATGTGAGCCCGCTGTGATGTGAGCCCGCTGCGAGGCTGAGCCCACTGTGATGTGAGCCTGCTGCGATGTGAGCCCGCTGTGATGTGAGCCTGCTGCGATGTGAGCCTGCTGCGATGTGAGCCCGCTGCGATGTGAGCCTGCTGCGATGTGAGCCCGCTGCGATGTGAGCCTGCTGCGATGTGAGCCCGCTGCGATGTGAGCCCGCTGCGAGGCTGAGCCCCCTGCGATGTGAGCCTGCTGCGAGGCTGAGCCCGCTGCGATGTGAGCCTGCTGCGATGTGAGCCTGCTGCGATGTGAGCCCGCTGCGAGGCTGAGCCCGCTGCGCTGTGAGCCTGCTGCGATGTGAGCCCGCTGCGAGGCTGAGCCCACTGCGATGTGAGCCTGCTGCGATGTGAGCCCGCTGCGAGGCTGAGCCCACTGTGATGTGAGCCCGCTGCGAGGCTGAGCCCGCTGCGAGGCTGAGCCCCCTGCGATGTGAGCCTGCTGCGATGTGAGCCCGCTGCGAGGCTGAGCCCCCTGCGATGTGAGCCCGCTGTGAGGCTGAGCCCCCTGCGATGTGAGCCTGCTGCGATGTGAGCCTGCTGCGATGTGAGCCCGCTGCGATGTGAGCCCGCTGCGAGGCTGAGCCCGCTGCGATGTGAGCCCGCTGCGAGGCTGAGCCCGCTGTGATGTGAGCCTGCTGCGATGTGAGCCCGCTGCGATGTGAGCCCGCTGCGATGTGAGCCCGCTGTGATGTGAGCCCGCTGCGATGTGAGCCCGCTGTGATGTGAGCCCGCTGCGATGTGAGCCCGCTGTGATGTGAGCCTGCTGCGATGTGAGCCCGCTGCGATGTGAGCCCGCTGTGATGTGAGCCTGCTGCGATGTGAGCCCGCTGTGATGTGAGCCTGCTGCGATGTGAGCCCGCTGCGATGTGAGCCCGCTGCGAGGCTGAGCCCCCTGCGATGTGAGCCTGCTGCGATGTGAGCCCGCTGTGATGTGAGCCCGCTGCGATGTGAGCCCGCTGCGATGTGAGCCCGCTGCGATGTGAGCCCCCTGCGATGTGAGCCCGCTGCGATGTGAGCCCGCTGTGATGTGAGCCCCCTGCGATGTGAGCCCGCTGCGATGTGAGCCCGCTGCGAGGCTGAGCCCGCTGCGAGGCTGAGCCCCCTGCGATGTGAGCCCGCTGCGATGTGAGCCCGCTGCGATGTGAGCCCGCTGTGATGTGAGCCCGCTGTGATGTGAGCCCCCTGCGATGTGAGCCCGCTGCGATGTGAGCCCGCTGCGAGGCTGAGCCCGCTGCGATGTGAGCCCGCTGCGATGTGAGCCCGCTGCGAGGCTGAGCCCGCTGCGATGTGAGCCTGCTGCGATGTGAGCCCGCTGCGAGGCTGAGCCCGCTGCGATGTGAGCCTGCTGCGATGTGAGCCCGCTGCGAGGCTGAGCCCGTTGTGATGTGAGCCCGCTGCGAGGCTGAGCCCGCTGCGATGTGAGCCTGCTGCGATGTGAGCCCGCTGCGAGGCTGAGCCTGCTGCGAGGCTGAGCCCGCTGGGCCTCCACAGGCTCAAGCAGCAGCACCCTGAGCTGCGGAGCTGCTGATCGCCGTCCGGACCTGCCGGCAGGGCTTGCACCTTCCCCCGCCTGTGCATGGGGCTGGGGCTGTCCTCAGCCTTTTTGTCTGCGCCTTTTGCGCTGCGGAGGAGCCCTCTGCCAGTGGAGCTGGGGAGCTTTCAAACCAGAAAGTTCTTGGCAAAGGGGCCTCAGAAAGACTGAGCTCCCCCTCCGCCCTTGTGACTGCTGCTGAGAGCTGGCAGCATCACCCCCTGGCAGCATCACCTCCTGGCAGCATCACCCCCTGGCAGCCAGTGTTGGCTGCTAAGAGCCTCTTGGAGCTCGGCACCAAGAACTCTGACACCGAGAACTTGAGGCCAGACCCCTGAGCATTTCCTCCTGCGACATCACCAAACTCTGCATGAATAGCTAAGACCAATCACAGACATCAGGCAGATCCTGCTGCTCAGATGTCTCTTCTCCACGGCCTGTACATCCCCCAGCACCTCCTGAAAGGAGCAGCGAGGCTGGAGGCAGGCAGGGCGTGTGGAGTGCTGCTGCTGGGCTCTTCTCAAGGGCACAGCAGCCAGGCAGTGCCACTCATGTACCTCCAGACCACAAGAACTGCTCTCCAGGGAGACACTGGGGAGATCCAAGCACACTCAGAATCTGTCCCATATTAACATATTGGCCACTTGATCATCGCAGAGTCACAGCATGGGTTGGGTTGGAAGGGACCTTAAAGCTCATCCAGTTCCAAGCCCCTGCCATGGGCAGGGACACCTCCCCGCAGCCCAGGCTGCTCCAGGCCTGGAGGGGGCAGCCACAGCCTCCCTCAGCAACCTGTTCCAGCACCTCCCCACCCTCAGCGTCAAGAATGTTTCCCTAATCTCCAGTCTAAATCTGCCCTCTGCCAGGGTAGATTCTTCACCTTTAACCCTTGCAGAGTTGGCTGCTCACTTGCCCAGCCCTGAAGTGCTGTGTTTGTTGTGAGCCAAGCATCCCTCTGCCCTGCTGCAGGACACAGACCCAACCTCCACCCAGGCAAAGCAAGTCCCTTGATTTTGATGGGAGGGATGTCAGATTTTGCCTCATTTGTGCTGCCTCTGGCTTGCTGTGGGGATTCTTAACTCTCCCCTCAGCCTGCAAACCCCTCTGCACCCTCAGAACCACCACACTGTAGGTAGCAAATGACTTCTAAAGCAACCTGAAGTTCGTGCATAAGGTTTGAACCTGGAGCAGGGCAGAGTCAGGTTGGACACCAGGAGGGAGCTCTGCACAGTGAGGCTGAGGAGACACTGGCACAGGCTGCCCAGGGAGGTGGCTGATGCCCCATCCCTGCAGACATTCAAGCTCAGTCTGGATGTGGTCCTGGGCAGCCTGCTCTAGTTGGAGGTGTCCCTGCTGCCTGCAGGGGTGCTGGACAGGACACCCTTGGAGGGTCCCTTCCAACCCCATGCAAGCTGTGACTCTGAGGTGATTCAAATGTTTTATTGGCTGCTTCCACGTGAGCAGGGGCCCCAAGCCACTGCAGGAGATCATCTTCTGACCACACTCCCCATGCTGCCCAGCTGAGGAGCAGAGCTCTCCCTGCTGCCTGCCCATCTCCCTCTGCAGCCATTCAGAGGAGACTGCTTGATGGAAATGATTTGGGGTGGGGGGGTGGCAGCTGCAGCCAGGCCTGGGCTGAGTCTGCTGCTTTTCACTCCTTCCCAGTTCCCTTATGATGAGCAGCTCCAGCAGCTAACATTTGAGTCAATTACCCTCCAGGGTATGAATAAACATCAGGATGATCAACAGGAGCAAGGGAAAGTGTTTGCCTTCATTTCGTGGCAGCATCTCCAGCAAGCCACACTGGAGCCACTTCACAGCAGCTTTCTTGTGGCCACTTCTGGGTCACATCCTCCCTCCTGTTGGCATGTCCTTCACACCAGATCTTCTCTCCTGACACACTCCTCATTCTCACAGCTTCCAGGAGCAGGAGAGGCTTCCATGGAGCCATGGAAAGTTACTCTTCCTTATTGCAATAATGAGATGTAAATGTATGCCACATCCTCAGCCCCTGCTGTAAATAGAGCCAGGCCTGCTGGTTCTCTCTGCATGCCAGGGCTCCTGGCACTGGAACAGCTCACACAGACACACTCAGCACTCAGCTTGCACAGGAGGGGCCTTGCCCATTTGCTTTTGGGTGGAAAAAGCACAGGCTGGGGTTATGTACACGAGAGCCTGGCCAAGACCACACTGCCAAAGCAAGCTGACCGGGCGAGAGAGCCTCTCTGGGAGCAGGCTGCTGCTAGCAGGGGACAGCAGATATCCTCTTAGCCTGGCTTCCAAGACCTGTGAGCAGCAGCTGTCCAGTTTTAGCTTGGGCCAGCAGCTCAGGTTCAAAGGTTGTCATGAAGCTGGTACTTTACCCTGGGGGAGCACACTGGGCACCCGAGGAGGCAGAGCAGGTCCTGCAGGTGGGGAGAGCCTGCAGGATGCTCCCCTGGAGGCTCAGCCCAAGCAGAGACCTGCAGGGCTTTGCCAGCTGCGGCTGTGGCCATGCTGCCTGCACTGCTGGGATGTGCTAGGAGCAGAGGTCGAGCACCTCCTCAGCTGGGCACAGCAGAGCCACCCCTGCAGACCCTCAACTACCAAACCCTTGCTACCAAACCCTGTGCAATGTGACACAGTGACTCACAGATTGCAGTGGGCTGGAAGGGACCCTTGGAGGGCATCCAGTCCAACCCCCTGCGGGCAGCAGGGACTCCTCCAGCTGGAGCAGGGACACAGCCAGGCTGAGCTTGAATGTCTCCAGGGATGGAGCCTCAACCACCTCCCTGGGCAGCCTGTGCCAGTGTCTCCCCAGCCTCCCTAGGCAGAACTTCCTCCTGATGCCCAACCTAACCCTGCCCTGCTCCCGTTCCAAACCCTTGCCCCTGGTCCTGTGCCTGCAGGCTCCTCTGAACAGTCCCTCCCAGCCTGCCTGTAGACCCCTTCAGATACTGGAATGTAGCCCCAGGGTCTCCCCAGAGCCTTCTCCTCTCCAGGCTAAGCAGCTGCCCATCTCTCCCAGCCTGTCCCCACACAGAGGCTCTGCAGCTTGCTTTGGCCTCGGTGCTGCCGCAGCCAGGTGGCGAGCGGCGGAGGAGCTCTGCCCACACACATCTCCTGGGGAGGTTCCCACCTCAGTGCCTGAGGCTGGCACCCTGGGGGCCTCTTCCCAGGGAAACACTCCTTGTGCAACTGCTTAAAGAAGAAGTTTCCTAAGGCTGCTGGGAGCCCCTTGGTGAATTGAATTCTTGGCATCACGGACTCACTGGGGCTGGGACAGACCTCCCAGATCGAGTCCAGCCCTAACCCAACTCCCACAGCCACCAAACTGAACCCTGAAGCACCACATCCACACCTGCCTTCGACTCCTCCAGGCATGGGGACCCCACCACCTGCCTGAGCAGCCTGTGCCTGCCTGGCCACTCCTTCAGGAAAGACATTGTTCCTGATATCCAGCCTCAGCCTCCCGTGGTGCATCTCAAACCCATTTCCTCTTGCCCTGTCACTGGTTACCTGGGAGAGGAGACCAAGCCCAGGCTCACCCCAGCCTCCTCTCAGGCAGCTGTAGAGGGCAGCAACATCTGCCCTCAGCCTTCTGTTCTCCAGACTAAACAGCCTCAGTGCCCTCCTCGTATGACACCCTCCAAACCCCTCCCCAGCCTCCTGGCTCCTCTCTGGACAGCCTCCAGAACCCTCCAGGCTCTCCTGCCCTGTGGGACCCAGTGCTGACCCCAGCCCTCCAGCTGTGCTGCTGCCTCGCTGCCACTCTGCTTTCTCCAAGCCATTTGGCTCTCCAGCACCTTACATTTCAGTGATGTCTTTGCTGGCCTCTGTGCCCTGTTTTGCCTGCAGCCTGCTCTGCTCTTCAGCCTGGAAGCAGAGCAGATTTGTTTTCTCCTGTATCCATCCAGTCCCTGGGAAATCTGCTTGCACAGCCAAGGTTTTACAGGCCTGGAGTCACAGAGCACAGCATGGGCTGGGCTGGGCTGGGAGGGAGCTGCAGAGCTCAGCCCAAGGCCTCTGCACCCAGCAGGCACAGCCCCAACTCCAGCAGCTTGCCCACAGCCCTCTCCAGCCTCCCCTTCAACAGCTCCAGGCAGGGAGCCTCAACCACCTCCCTGGGCAACCTGGGCCAGGCTTCCACCACCCTCCTGCTGCACAACTTCTTCCTCACCTCCAAGCTCAAGCTGCTCTGCTCTGCTCTGCAGCCCTTGGCCCTGTCTCACCTCCATGTGGCTGTGCTTGTGCCAAGATGTGCCAATTGCCTGGAGGTGTTGGTGTCTGCAGGCTTTGGCTCTCTCTCTGCTGTAACTGAGCCCTGTACAGAGGGAGCTAAGGCCTCCTTTAGCACAGTTACTGGGTTGGGTTTTTCTCTTACCTCTCTCCCTGTTTACTTTGTCCTCACTGTGAGGTTTTCTGTCTCTTTGTTAGGCTGCTTCTGGGCCATGAGAAGGAATATTCTGCTCCTGTGTCACCGTGCTGGGAGGGCAGCTCTAGGGCTGCTCTGAGACCTCTGCTCTGCTCTGGTTTGGGTCTGTGTGAAAGATTTCAAACTGCTCTGGCATTTTGGAGAGTAATTAGGTCTATTTCTGTGGATTTCTTCTCTTTAAATGGATCATTTGGACTTCAAAAGGATCATTTCACCTTTTGATGGAGAGGTTCTTGTTCTCAGAGCAGCAGGACCCAGCACGCCCCAGGATGTGCTAAGGGAGAGGCTGTACTCAGGGCTGAGGCTCCTTGGGGCCCTGCTCTGCTGACAAGGGACAGCAGTCTGAGGAAGCCCCCTGGGCAAAAGGCTCTCTGCAGCTCTGCTGCTGCCACTGAGTGGGAAGGGAGTGTTCAGGGCAGGGCCAGAGTGCCCTGTCCTCAGACGTGCCAGTTGAACTTCCTGGCTCTGGGGAAGCATTCTGAGAATGTTGCCAAGGGCAACCACCAGCCACTGCCTCCTGAGCAGCTGGGGAGGAAGTCAGGGAAGAAAAGAGAAGGAAGAGTCCTTAAAGGAGTTTAGCCTGCTGCACCCAGCACCTGGGGAAGGAGCACAGCTTAGCCCTCAGCAGGTAGCAGCCTGGGGACTCTGAGTGCCAGCTGCAGCTCAGAACACAGAACCAGCCAGGCTGGAAAGGACCTCTGAGCTCATCCAGTCCAACCCATCCCCAGCACCACCTGGACAACTCAGCCAGGGCACCAAGGGCCTCAGCCAGGCTCTGGTTAAACACCTCCAGGGATGGGGACCCCAGCACCTCCCTGGGCAGCACCTCCCAAGGGCCAAGATCTGTGTTGGAAGAAGTCCTTCCTCACCTCCAGCCCAAAGCTCCCCTGGCACAGCTTGAGCAAACCTAGCTGAGTCCCTAGCACAAAGGGCAGGGATCTCTGTGTGCTCTGCACTCCTGTCAGACTGCTCCAGATTTCACTGATGACCTGACAGGGTCATCCAGCATGGAGGAAACCTCTTGCACACATGGACATGGAGGAGGTGGATGAAGGGAGAGGTGAAACAGCTCCTGGGGCACTCAGCTGAGCCCTGTGAGAGCAGTGCAAAAGAGCTGCTTGCAGCACAGCTCTGGCAGCTGCTTGCATGAACTTCCTCACTGCGGGGGGAGCACCAAGGTTGCTGCTCCCCAGCCCTGGGACTGGCCTCCCCTGGCTGGCAGATGGATGGCTCTGTCTGTGAGGAACTCAATGCACAGCTCCCTTCCAAGCTGCAGCCCTTGTGGAAGGGCCTGGCTCTGCCCTCTGCCCTCTGCCCTTCAGCCTCATCCCTATTAAACATAACAGTAATAACCCCCCCAGAATTATTTCCCCTGGCTGGCCAGCTCTGTGGGCTGCTGCTTCCAGCCCCCATCCCCAGGGCAAATGCCCTGAGCTCATACAGCTCCATGCCCTCTCCAGCCCCCAGCAGTCCTGAGGCCCCCAGCAGTGGCTGAGGCCCCCAGCAGTGGCTGAGGCTGTCAGCCCCCGAGCTGCACCTATCCTGCAGGGAGCAGCTGCCTCTGCAGGGAGCCTTGCTGAGCATTTCAGCTCTCCTGTGGCACAGCCCTGTGCCTAGAGAGGCTGTGGGGACTCTGCTGAGCAGCAGCAAGCGAGGAGCACACCCCCCATGCACACAGCTCGGCTGTCAAAGCCCAGTGGTGAGGCTGCAGCTGCAAGGCCAGCAAGCAAAGGGCTTCCTGGGGCAGGATTCCAGGCTGGGTGTGCATTTGGAGAGGCTGGGCCTGTGTTTGCCTGGCTCTTGCACACAGGCAATAGGCTGTGGTCCCTAGGAGCCTTTTCTGAAGGGATAATCAGAGGTGCTCCAAGAGCTGGGGAATGCACTTCAAAGGCTGCTGTGCTCTGTGGCTTCACTGGGTGAGAGGATCCAGGCAGCCCCCCAGGCCAGGAGAGCACTGGCAAATACTTCTCCTTTGCTGGGCTCCTTTGACAATGCTTGAGATAACAAACACTCTGCTGGCTCAGGGCAGGCTCTGTCACGGTTCCAACTGTTCCTGCTTCCCAGTTTTTTCTGGCAAGAAGGGTTTCATAGACCCAAACCTGCCCAACCCAGCCAGTGTCATCTGCCCCAGGCTCCTGATCAATCTCTGTGCTCTTGGGGGAGATGAGAGCTTCTGAGGAGACTTCAGCACATGCAGCTGACTAGGGAAAACCCTGGGATGCTGCATTGAGGGATGGCATCACTACAGGTCTGTCAGCTCTGAGAGCAAGAGGGAGCAGCTCAGAGTAACAGAGAGGGCAGCTCAGAGTAACAGAGAGGGCAGCTCAGAGTAACAGAGAGGGCAGCTCAGAGTAACAGAGAGGGCAGCTCAGAGTAACAGAGAGGGCAGCTCAGGCAGCTCTGAGAGGAACAGAGAGCAGCTCAGAGTAACAGAGAGGGCAGCTCAGGCAGCTCTGAGAGGAACAGAGAGGCAGTGGAGCCCAAAGCTCACCAGCCATGGGGGAGCAAATCCAGATGCCTGTGGGCACTGCAGCTAGCCAGGAGCTGCACAGGGCTGGCAGAGCTGATGTGGGGTGGTCAGAGGACACTCCACAGTGCCTAAACCAGCAGAATGTGGATGCCTCCATTCAGACAACCTGGCTGATCCCCAGCTGCATGCTAAAGGCATCAGGACCCTTGTGCTCCACCACTCTGCTGATTCAGAGCCCCCTTCAGTTGCCTGTACCAGGCACCTCAAGCCACTTGGAAAGCCCTGGGGCAGTCCAAGCTTTGGTAGGAGGCCAGCAGGTGTGCCCCTTGGCTCTCCAGGAGAGCACTTCAGCGACCTGCTGAGCTGCTGCCTAGATCTGAGAGGCAGCAGTGGGAGCTGAGCCCCCTGCACACACACCGAAGCCTTGCAGTAGCCCTGTGGCCTGGCAGCTCCTTCTGCACCAGCCTGGAGTGTTCCAGCCGTGCCTGTGCAGCTCCTCCACTCTTGTGCTCTCTACCCCCTGCTGCCCCTTAGCTCAAGAAGGACATTGAGAGACTTGAGGGTGTCCAGGGAAGGGCAAGGAGGCTGGGGAGGGGTCTGGGGCACAGCCCTGTGAGGAGAGGCTGAGGGAGCTGGGGTTGCTTAGCCTGGAGAAGAGGAGGCTCAGGGGAGACCTTCTTGCTCTCTGCAACTCCCTGCAGGGAGGTTGGAGCCAGGTGGGGGTTGGGCTCTTCTCCCAGGCAGCCAGCACCAGAACAAGAGGACACAGTCTCAAGCTGTGCCAGGGGAGGTTCAGGCTGGAGGTGAGGAGAAAGTTCTTCTCAGAGAGAGTCATTTGCCACTGGAATGTGCTGCCCAGGGAGGTGGTGGAGTCCCCAGCCCTGGAGGTGCTCAAGAGGGGATTGGATGTGGCACTTGGAGCCATGGTTCAGCTGTCAGGAGGTGCTGGGTGACAGCTTGGACTTGATGATCCTTGAGGTCTCTTCCAACCTTGACTCTATGATTCTGTGACCTCAGAGCAGCCTTGCAGTACCTGCAGGAGCTCCAGGAGAGCTGGGGAGGGACTTCCTACAGGGGCTGGGAGTGAGAGGATGAGAGGGAGTGGGTTGAGGATTGAAAAGGGCAGGATGAAACTGGAGAGGAGGAAGAAACTCTTTGCAGTGAGGCTGGGGAGACTCTGGCACAGGCTGCCCAGGAAGGCTGTGGCTGTGCCCTCCCTGGAGGTGTTCAGGGCCAGGCTGGATGAGGCCCTGAGCAGCCTGGGCTGGTGGCAGCTGTCCCTGCCCAGGGCAGGGGGTTGGAGCTGGGGGAGCTTTGAGGTCCCTCCCAACCAGAGGATTCTCTAAAGCTGACAGCAGCCATGGGCACAGCAAGGGCTGGGAAACCTCCCATCAGAGCAGGACCTAGGAGGGTGTTTAGAGTGCACCAAATGTTGCTGCTGAAGGACTCAGGAGCACAAGGAAGTGGCAGCCTGAAAAACAAAGAGGATTTGTGCTAGCTCCAAGCAGCAGAGGAGAGGAGCCTCTGAAAACAACTGTTTCATAATGCCAGTGAGAGGAAGTGATAAGGCAGAGCTCCCCCAGCCTGGAAACCAAGGAGCTGTTTCCATCCCAAGATACTTGGCTGATTAGATTGACTGAGAAGGTGGTGGTGAGGCAGGAGGATGTTCCAGGCACGCCAGCCCCCTCGGGGGGCAGGGCTGCTGGATTAGCTGCTCTCATTTCTCTGTCACTCTGTTCCCCCTGGCCTTGTTTTCAACTCAGCTGCAGTCGGCAGCAGCTCTCCTCTGGCCCTTTCCAGGGCTGGGAGAGAACAGCATCTACCCCCTGGGGCGGGGAGGGGGGGTCCAAGCCCCCCTGGGCAGCTCTTCAAAGGCAAAGGTGGAAAGGTTTCTCTGCAGCACGTTATCTCCTCATGCCTTGTGGAGCATCTTTGCTGAGGTGCAGAGGGCTCCCCTGCAGGGCTGGACAGAAAGAGTTCCCAGAGCTGCTGAAGGGTCTGGCTAGGCACTGCAGCCCCTCTCACCTCCATCCCAGGGATCTGAATCCTCCAGCACTTCCTCTCATGTCTCAGAAGCGCCCAAACCAGAAGCTGGGGACAATCCTGACCTCAGACTCGACACAGCCTGCCCCACATGCACCAGGCACCACCTGGGCATGGAAGGGGACCAGGTCTCCCTGGAGCTGTCTCTTCTCCAGGCTGAGGAGAGCTGCAGAGCTCCAGCATTCAGCTGGTAGCTGCCTGGGCCAGTGCAGCTGCCTCACTGGCCAAGCATTTGCCCTTCAGCAAAGCCTTTCCTGCTGCCCATCCAGACCTGTGGGACAGCTGCAAGGCAGCCAAGCACCTCGGGCACAGAGGAGTGCTAGTGCAGCCCAGAGCTGCCTCACCTGCTCCACTTGGCCTCTGCTGCTTTTCCCTGGGGTGGGCACCAGCACCTTTGGCTCTGGGGAGTAAACCTTCTGAGGCACAGCCTTGCACATGGCCTGTGAGTACTGAAAGACCTTTGCTTTCCTTCCAGAGCTGCTATTGTCATCACCAAGCTGCTGCAGCAGCTCCAGAGGAGGCCATGAAGGTGCTCAGGGGGCTGAAGCACCTCCCCCGTGGGGACAGGCTGAGGGAGCTGGGGGCATTCAGCCTGGAGAAGAGAAGGCCCCAGGGAGACCTCAGAGCAGCCTGCCAGGAGCTGAGGGGGCTGCAAGGAAGCCAGGAAGGGAGTTGTGAGAAGGCTGGGAGTGGTAGGGTGAGAGGGAAGGGACTGGAGCTTGAGGAGGGCAGCTTTGTATCAGGAAGAAATTCTTTGCAGTGAGGGTGGTGAGGCCCTGGCACAGCTTGCCCAGGGAGGTATTGGATGCCCCCTCCCTGGAAGTGGGGTGAGGATCCCCTGCCCATGGCAGGGGGTTGGAACTGGATGGTCTTTAAGGTCCCTTCCAGCCCAAGCCACTCTCTGGGTCTATGACTCTTGCACCCCAAAGGGTGCATCCTCCCTCAGCTCCCTCCAGAGCTGGGCTGCCTCCTCACCACCTCTCCTTGCCCTCCCCACCAGGGCTGGCTGTGCCCACCCCTGCCCCATGACTCCTTGATGGCCCCAGCAGCCTGGAGAAGGGCTCTGAGCTGCAGGCCTGCTGCCACCCTGGAGCTCAGCAGGTGCCACTGCTCTGCTGAGAGTAGGAGGACACCAAGCTGAGGATGCAGCTGAGCAGCCAGCCTTTGGCATTTTGCTTCAGGCCAAGTGTTCTCTTCTCAGGAACATGCTTCCCTCTTGCCTAGCAGCTGAGGTTTCTCCTCTTTAATATTAGGCACGTGGCAAGGAGTTTGCAGCACTGGTTTCTGCAGCACTGGTTTCTGCAGCATTGGTTTCAGCAGCACTGGTTTCAGCAGCACTGGTTTCTGCAGCACTGGTTTCTGCAGCACTGGTTTCTGCAGCACTGGTTTCTGCAGCACTGGTTTCAGCAGCACTGGTTTCTGCAGCACTGGTTTCTGCAGCATTGGTTTCAGCAGCACTGGTTTCAGCAGCACTGGTTTCAGCAGCACTGGTTTCTGCAGCACTGGTTTCAGCAGCACTGGTTTCTGCAGCACTGGTTTCTGCAGCATTGGTTTCAGCAGCACTGGTTTCAGCAGCACTGGTTTCAGCAGCACTGGTTTCTGCAGCACTGGTTTCAGCAGCATTGGTTTCTGCAGCACTGGTTTCTGCAGCATTGGTTTCAGCAGCACTGGTTTCAGCAGCACTGGTTTCAGCAGCACTGGTTTCTGCAGCATTGGTTTCTGCAGCATTGGTTTCAGCAGCACTGGTTTCAGCAGCACTGGTTTCAGCAGCACTGGTTTCTGCAGCATTGGTTTCTGCAGCATTGGTTTCTGCAGCATTGGTTTCAGCAGCACTGGTTTCTGCAGCACTGGTTTCTGCAGCACTGGTTTCAGCAGCACTGGTTTCAGCAGCGCTGGTTTCAGCAGCACTGGTTTCTGCAGCACTGGTTTCTGCAGCACTGGTTTCTGCAGCACTGGTTTCTGCAGCATTGGTTTCTGCAGCACTGGTTTCAGCAGCGCTGGTTTCAGCAGCACTGGTTTCTGCAGCATTGGTTTCTGCAGCATTGGTTTCAGCAGCACTGGTTTCTGCAGCACTGGTTTCTGCAGCATTGGTTTCTGCAGCACTGGTTTCAGCAGCGCTGGTTTCAGCAGCACTGGTTTCTGCAGCATTGGTTTCAGCAGCACTGGTTTCTGCAGCATTGGTTTCAGCAGCACTGGTTTCAGCAGCACTGGTTTCAGCAGCACTGGTTTCTGCAGCACTGGTTTCAGCAGCACTGGTTTCTGCAGCACTGGTTTCTGCAGCATTGGTTTCAGCAGCACTGGTTTCAGCAGCACTGGTTTCTGCAGCACTGGTTTCTGCAGCATTGGTTTCTGCAGCATTGGTTTCAGCAGCACTGGTTTCTGCAGCACTGGTTTCTGCAGCACTGGTTTCTGCAGCATTGGTTTCAGCAGCACTGGTTTCAGCAGCACTGGTTTCTGCAGCACTGGTTTCTGCAGCATTGGTTTCAGCAGCACTGGTTTCTGCAGCACTGGTTTCTGCAGCACTGGTTTCTGCAGCACTGGTTTCTGCAGCATTGGTTTCTGCAGCACTGGTTTCAGCAGCATTGGTTTCAGCAGCACTGGTTTCTGCAGCACTGGTTTCTGCAGCACTGGTTTCTGCAGCATTGGTTTCAGCAGCACTGGTTTCTGCAGCACTGGTTTCTGCAGCACTGGTTTCTGCAGCATTGGTTTCAGCAGCACTGGTTTCTGCAGCACTGGTTTCTGCAGCACTGGTTTCAGCAGCACTGGTTTCTGCAGCATTGGTTTCTGCAGCACTGGTTTCAGCAGCACTGGTTTCTGCAGCACTGGTTTCTGCAGCACTGGTTTCTGCAGCACTGGTTTCAGCAGCACTGGTTTCTGCAGCACTGGTTTCTGCAGCACTGGTTTCAGCAGCACTGGTTTCTGCAGCACTGGTTTCTGCAGCACTGGTTTCTGCAGCACTGGTTTCAGCAGCATTGGTTTCTGCAGCATTGGTTTCAGCAGCACTGGTTTCTGCAGCACTGGTTTCTGCAGCATTGGTTTCTGCAGCATTGGTTTCTGCAGCGCTGGTTTCAGCAGCGCTGGTTTCAGCAGCACTGGTTTCAGCAGCACTGGTTTCTGCAGCGCTGGTTTCAGCAACGCTGGTTTCAGCAGCACTGGTTTCTGCAGCATTGGTTTCTGCAGCACTGGTTTCAGCAGCATTGGTTTCTGCAGCATTGGTTTCAGCAGCACTGGTTTCTGCAGCATTGGTTTCTGCAGCATTGGTTTCTGCAGCATTGGTTTCTGCAGCGCTGGTTTCAGCAGCACTGGTTTCAGCAGCACTGGTTTCTGCAGCACTGGTTTCAGCAGCATTGGTTTCTGCAGCATTGGTTTCAGCAGCACTGGTTTCTGCAGCATTGGTTTCTGCAGCATTGGTTTCTGCAGCGCTGGTTTCAGCAGCACTGGTTTCAGCAGCACTGGTTTCTGCAGCACTGGTTTCAGCAGCACTGGTTTCTGCAGCATTGGTTTCTGCAGCACTGGTTTCTGCAGCACTGGTTTCTGCAGCACTGGTTTCAGCAGCACTGGTTTCTGCAGCATTGGTTTCTGCAGCACTGGTTTCTGCAGCACTGGTTTCAGCAGCACTGGTTTCAGCAGCACTGGTTTCTGCAGCACTGGTTTCAGCAGCACTGGTTTCTGCAGCGCTGGTTTCAGCAGCATTGGTTTCAGCAGCACTGGTTTCTGCAGCATTGGTTTCAGCAGCACTGGTTTCAGCAGCGCTGGTTTCTGCAGCATTGGTTTCTGCAGCACTGGTTTCTGCAGCACTGGTTTCAGCAGCACTGGTTTCAGCAGCACTGGTTTCTGCAGCACTGGTTTCAGCAGCACTGGTTTCTGCAGCGCTGGTTTCAGCAGCATTGGTTTCAGCAGCACTGGTTTCAGCAGCATTGGTTTCTGCAGCACTGGTTTCAGCAGCGCTGGTTTCTGCAGCATTGGTTTCTGCAGCACTGGTTTCTGCAGCATTGGTTTCAGCAGCACTGGTTTCTGCAGCATTGGTTTCTGCAGCACTGGTTTCTGCAGCACTGGTTTCAGCAGCATTGGTTTCAGCAGCACTGGTTTCAGCAGCACTGGTTTCTGCAGCACTGGTTTCTGCAGCATTGGTTTCTGCAGCACTGGTTTCTGCAGCATTGGTTTCTGCAGCACTGGTTTCTGCAGCACTGGTTTCTGCAGCACTGGTTTCTGCAGCACTGGTTTCTGCAGCATTGGTTTCTGCAGCATTGGTTTCTGCAGCACTGGTTTCTGCAGCACAGGCTGCTGCTGTCACAGCCACAGGGAGAACCTCTGCTGCCTGAGCTCTCTCTCCATCGGGCTCCTGCTCCAGTGCAGGAAGCTCTCAGTCCATAAGGGGCTGGCAGCAAGGGGAGGTGAGGAAGGTTGGTGCAGCAGCTCTGCAGACTGCTGAACCTTCCAGCAGGACCTGGGCAGCTCAGCCCCGTGTGCCAGGGCTCACTGGGTGAAGCTCAGCAAGGCCCAGGGCCAGGTCCTGCCCCTGGGGAGGAGTAACCCCTGCAGCAGGACAGGTGAGAGGCTGAGCTGCTGCAGAGCAGCTCCGTGGAGAAGGACCTGGGAGTGCTGCTGAGCTGCTGCTCACCACCAGCCTGCACTGTGCCTTCCTGGGCTGCACTAAGAAGAGTGTGGCCAGCAGGTCTGCTCTGCCCTGGAGGGCCACATCGAGCCTACTGTGGCCAGTCCTGGGCTCCCCAGTGCCAGGGAGGCAGAGAACTGCTGGAGAGAGTCCAAGGGAGGCCACAAAGGTGCTGAGGTGATTGGAGCATCACTCATGTGAGGAGAGGCTGAGGGAGCTGGGGCTGGAGAAGGGAAGGCTGAGGGGGGATCTGATCAGTGCTGATCAATAGCTAAAGGCTTCTCCTTGAAGGGAGGTTGCAGCCAGGTGGGGGTTGGGCTCTTCTCCCAGGCAGCCAGCACCAGAACAAGAGGACACAGTTTCAAGCTGTGCCAGGGGAGGTTCAGGCTGGAGGTGAGGAGAAAGTTCTTCATAGAAAGAGAGACTGGCCCTGGGGAGGTGCTGCCCAGGGAGGTGGTGGAGTCCCCAGCCCTGGAGGTGTTTAACCAGAGCCTGGCTGAGGCCCTTGGTGCCCTGGCTGAGTTGGTCAGGTGGTGCTGGGTGGCAGGTTGGCCTGGATGAGCTCAGAGGTCTGTTCCAGCCTGGCTGGCTCTGTGGCTCTGTGGTTGCAGAGCCCCTTTGCTAAGCAGAGCCCTGTGAGAGCTGCATGGAGCCCAAAGGCAAAGCCCAGCTCCAGCTGTGCTGTGGAGCTGGAGGGGTCTCAAGGACCTCCAGCACAGCCTCTGCCTTGGCTGCAGGCTGGGAGGGGAGGCTGCTGCTGCTCTGCATTCTAGCAGGGGCTGGGCACAAGCTGGGCACAAGCTGAGCTCTGAGTTTTGTTCTGCCCAGGCAGCACCTGTGTGTGATGGGACCTGGGTGCTGGTGTCCCTTGCTCTCTTCTTCTCTGATGTCTGAGCAGTAAAAGCCAAAGCATTTTGGCCAGAGGTACAGAAAGAAGCCACCAGCCAAAGAGCCTTTCTCTGGCACTGCTGCCAGTGGTGTGGGAGGCACCTGGGGGGCTGTCTCACACCCCTGCTCCCCTCACCAAGCCTCTGGAGGATGCTGTCTCCTGAAAGCCACCGTGGCAAGCTCTGGCCTCTCTGCAAAGGTGATGGAGTGTGTGGGGAAAGAGCCTGGCCCCAGGTGCAGGCAGCAGTGAGCTCACACAGGGGCCAGCAATGTGCCCTGGGGGGGCAAGAAGGCCAAGGGGGTCCTGGGGGCATTCAGAGGAGTGTGGCCAGCAGAGCCAGGGAGGTTCTGCTCCCCCTCTGCTCTGCCCTGCTCAGACCTCACCTGGAAGATTGCAGCCAGCTCTGGGCTGCCCAGCTCAGGAGGGACAGGGATCTGCTGGAGAGAGCCCAAGGGAGGCTCCAAGGATGCTGAAGGGACTGCAGCACTGCCTGGGGAGGAGAGGCTGAGAGCCCTGGGGCTGTGCAGTCTGCAGAGGAGAAGGCTGAGAGGGATCTGATCAATGGCTATCAATAGCTGAGGGCTGGGGGGCAGGAGGGAGGGGACAGGCTCTGCTCAGCTGCACCCTGGGACAGGACAAGGGGCAGTGGATGGAAACAGCAGCCCAGGAGGTTGCAGCTCAGCAGGAGGAGGAACTTCTGCCCTGGGAGGCTCCCAGAGCCCTGGAGCAGGCTGCCCAGAGAGGTTGTGGAGTCTCCTGCTCTGGAGCCCTCCCAGCCCTGTCTGGATGTGTTCTGTGTGCCCTGTGCTGGATTCTCTGCTCCTGCTCTGGCAGGGGCTTAGGCTGGGAGCTCTCCAGAGGTCCCTTCCAGCCCTGACAGCCTCTGAGCCTGTGCAGTGCCCTGCAGCAGCCTCTGTGAGCCACAGGAGCACCTTTGCCACAGGCAAACAGCAGCTTCAAGCTCAGATTCTTCTTTTAAAAGGTGAGAAGTGTGTTTAGGGGAAACAAAGCCTCCTGTCAAGCAGCTCTAGCTACAACCTTTTGGTTCTTTCCCCCCCCCTTTCCTGGGAGGAGGAGGAGGACAGTGAAGGATTCTCCTCCCTCAGCTCCTAGCAATGCTCTTGCTCCAGTGCCCTGCAGCTCATTCTGTTCTCTCCTCCTTTGCCACAGCCCTTCAAAGGCAGCAGCAGGGTAGCAGAGCTGATTTTTCACATGCTGAGATGAGGACAATTAATCTTCTATTCCCTAGCAACTGCCTATGGGAGCAGCTACCAGCCAAGAGGTAAAATCGAGCCTGAGAACTGCAAGGGAACTGACACTGTGAGTAAATTGTTTTCCTACCTGGAAGTGGTGTAAGAGGAGCACAAGGAGAGCAAAGCCCCAGTGGGGATCATTGTTTTTCTCCTCCCCTGCAGGCACAGCTGCAGCCAAGCACTCACCCAGCCCTGCCCAGCCCTGCACAAGGGACAGCCTCTGGGAGTGCTCTCCCTGGGCTGCTTTGGCACTGTCCCCCACAGCATCCTGCTGGCCAGGCTGGAGGGATCAGGGTTTGAGGGGGGCTGACTGGGGGGAGGCAATTGGCTGGGTGGCTGCACCAGAGCGTGGTGCTCAGTGAAGGCCAGCAGGAGAGCAGTGACAGTGGTGCCCCCAGGCTCTGGCCTGGGGCCTGTGCTGGTTAATGTGTGTGTCACTGCCAGAGACAGAGGGATCCAGGCACCAGCAGCAGTGTGCAGCTGGCACCCAGATGAGAGCTGCTGTGGCACCCCAGAGGGGCAGGATGGGATCCAGGGGCACCTGGACAGGCTGCTGAGGTGAACCCAGGTGAAGCTTAGGAGCTCCAACAGGAGCAAGTGCAGGGCTCTGCAGCTGGGCTGGGACAATCCTCACTGGCAGCAGAGGCTGGGGGAGGAGGGGAGAGAAAGCAGCCCTGGGGAAAAGGCCTTGGGGGTGCTGGCTCCAGGGAGAGCTCAGAGCAGCCTGCCAGGAGCTGAAGGGGCTGCAAGAAGGCTGCAGAGAGACTGTGGGCAAAGGCCAACATTCCTCTTCCACCTCCCAGTGGACCCAAAGCCCAGAGGAAGGCTGAAGGAGACCTAGGAACTCCCTTGCCTGTCCTAACAGACCTGGAGGGTTTGCCACAATCCTAGAGGCTCTCCCAGGGGTTAGGAAGCTAAATGCTCCTGAGCTCAGGCTGCCAGCAGCCACCTGGGCTGCAGCCCTGGGAGCAGGGCTCTGCTCTGGGTCTTGGGCTGACCATGGCCACAAGCTCCTGAGCCAGCAGCTGCCCTGCCTCTGTCGCCTGTCCTCTATTCCACCTCTTGGTTGCACAGTAAGACACTGCTGCACCTCCCTCCTGTGCACTGCATCCTCATCCCACACCACTCCTGTAGGGAAATTCTGGCCTCTTGGGTTTCTCCTTTTGCCACTAGTGAGGCCTGGAGTCTCTTCCTCTTCACTACCATCCTTTTGGAACCCTCTCTCCCTGTGAGCAGGATCTGTGTCTTTGCATCCAGCTGCCACTTCAGTCTGCAGTGAGTGTGAGATTGCTTCTGCCTGGGAGGTGCTGCCTGCAAGGCTTCAGCTGGCCCTGGTGCTGGTGGCACACCCAGGCTCCTCCTGCTGTAGCTGCAGATCAGCAGGGCTGGGGAAGAAGCCCACCCCAAGGCAGCCTGCTTCCCCCCTGGTGGCTTGGCAGTGCCCCTGGCGGTGCAGGAGCTGTCGGTTTGCTCAGGGGCTCATCTTGCTCAGCCTGTCTGTGCTCAGGCTCACTGCAGCCAAGCACTCCTGGGCTGGCAGGGACTGGAGAGGGCCTTGAAAGGTCTCCAACCAACTGCAGCTGCTCCATGCAGGAGAAACTGAACTGAAGGTCTTAGCCAGAGGTCTCTGAGCACTTCTGTGTTGCCTGTGAAAGCTGAGAGCCCTGGGGCTGTTTAGAAAAGGCCTCAGAAGGGATCTGGTCAATGTTTGCAAATGTCTGAGGGCTGGGGGTCAGGAGGAAGGGGCCAGGCTCTGCTCAGAGCTGCCCTGCGACAGCACAAGGGGCAGTGGACACAAACTGGGGCCCAGGAGGCTCCACCTCAACAGGAGCAGAAACTTCTTTGGGCTGAGGCTGCTGAGCCCTGGAGCAGGCTGCCCAGAGAGGTTGTGGAGTCTCCTGCTCTGGAGCCTTTCCAACCCCCCCTGGCTGCATTGCTGTGTGGCCTGCCCTGGGTGCTGCTGCTCTGGCAGGGGCTGGACTCCCTCCTAAGGTACTGTGGTGCTGTGCTAGACCACATCCCTAAGCTCCTCATCCAAAAAGTCTTTTGAACACCTCCAGGGACGGTGACTGCACCTCCCTGGGCAGCCTGCTCCAGCTCCTGGTAACCCTGAGTGCAAATGCCCTTAGGAATCCACTGCCCTTCCTCTCAGCAGTCCCTTGTGAAGGGAACTTGTGAGGCACCAGGACTGTGCACAGGCTGGAAAGCTCTGTGCCCTGCCCTGCAGCCTCACTTGCAGGGTGCCAGCAGGCTGCCAGCCAGCACAAGAGCACTGAGTCAAGCAAGGAAGGCCTGCAGTGAACATTGTCACCAAAGGGCTGATCTGTGCCCTGCTCTCTGCACCCCCCACAAGTGGCACATCATCAAAGTGTCACTGCCAAGGGCCCCAAATGGATCTCCCTTGGCAGCTCTCCCCCACCCCTTCAAGGCTGATCTTGGCTGTTCTGTGTGGGTGGCAGGAGCAGGGAGGCAGCTCAGCAGCTGCTGCTGGTCCCAGCCTGCAGGACACCTCTGACTGCCACGGGGCTGTACCTGGACATTTCAAGCTGTCTCCCAGCTCCATTACCCCAGACCACTTGCACCAGCTCTGGACAGTAGGACCAATGGCTTCCCCCAGAGGATTTCCCAACCACTGTCAGGCTGCCCAGGCTGGATCCCCATCCCCGGAGGTGTTTCAGAGGCACAGAGGTGTGGTGCTGAGGGACATGCTTTGGCACCAGCGTGGTTGGACTCCATGACCTTAAAGGTCTTTCCCAGCTGAAAAGATTCTCTGATCCTGCACTGTGAAAATCACAGAGCCACAGAATCAGCCAGGCTGGAAAGGACCTCTGAGGGCATCCAGTCCAACCTGTGCCCCAGCACCACCTGACCAACTCAGCCATGGCACCAAGGGCCTCAGCCAGGCTCTGGTTAAACACCTCCCAGGCTGGGGACTCCACCACCTCCCTGGGCAGCCTGTGCCAGGGCCTGGCTGCTCTGTCAGGAAGGAAATTTTCCCTCCTCTCCAACCTAACCCTCCCCTGGCACAATTTCAGGCCTTTTCCTCTCCTTCTGCCACCTGAGAGTAAGGAGAAGAGACCAAGTCCCACCTCAGTGCAGCCCCCTCAGGGAGCTGCAGAGAGCACCCAGGTCATGAGGAGAGAAGCAGCAGATCACAGCTGTGATTTAGCCTGCCAAGCAAGGCTGAGCCCTCCTCAGCCAGGCTCTGCCTTTGCTGGGGCACCTGCAGCCCCTTGGTTTTGAAAGGTGATCTGAAATCTCTGGGTAAGATTTTTTCCATCATTAATATGAATGCAGTGGTTTCAGTGATCAATATCTGTGTCCAGGTGCTGGAACCTGCCCAGAGCAGGGCCAGGAGGAGCAGAGGGCTGGAGCTGCACTGCTCTGAGGGCAGAGTGAGGGAGCTGGGGTTGTGCAGGCTGGAGAGGAGAAGGCTCCCAGGAGACCTCATTGTGGCCTTCCAGGATCTGCAGGGGGCTGCAGGAAAGCTGGGGAGGGACTTGTGAGGGTGTCAGGGAGGGACAGGACTGGGGGGGATGGAGCAGAACTAGAAGTGGGGAGATGGAGATTGGCTGTGAGGAAGAAGTTGTTGCCCAGGAGGGTGGTGAGAGCCTGGCACAGGCTGCCCAGGGAGGTGGTGGAAGCCTCCTGCCTGGAGGTGTTTGCAGCCAGGCTGGAGGTGGCTGTGAGCAACCTGCTGTGGTGTGAGGTGTCCCTGGCCATGGCAGGGGGTTGGGCTGAGCCTTGGGGTCCCTTCCAGCCCTGGCAGCTCTGTGGTTCCATTTGTTTACCCAGCACAGTGAGCTTTCTTCTCTAGGTCCTTGTTTTATCACCCCTGGGCCTTTTCCTCCTGCCTCCTCCATCCCCTCCGTGCTTCCTGAGTACCTCCTCTGTAAAGCTGCAGCAGGAGGGGCAGCCTGTAGGAGCTGCTGGGTGGTTGCACACAGCTCCTGCCACTCTTCTTCTCAGAGTCAGAGCTTTGCCTTGGTTACTGCTCTGGGTTTGTTTTCCTTTGGGGAGGTTTTGAGGTGTGAGATTTTTCTCTCCTTTTCCTGCAACCTGGAGCTGCCTGCAGTGGGCACTGGGAAAGAAGGAAAGGGGAAGGGACCAGGGGTGTGAATGCAGCTCCTTGCTTCTGGCCTGCAGGGGAGTGGGGAGGCCCTGCTGGGCACGGGCCAGTGCCTGTCCTGCACAGGACCCCAGAACATTAGAGGTTGGAAGGGACCTCAAGAGATGGTGGAGTCCAACCCCCCTGCCAGGGCAGGACCCTCAGCAGCCACAACTCACTGTGGCAGCCTGTCTGCCTGGCAGTGCCAGCCTGGTGGTTGGCAGTGTTTGGCAGCTGGCAGTGGCTCCAGAGGCAGCTCCTTGGAGCTGGCAGGGCTGCAGCCCCGGCAGGATCACAGCGGTGCCGCCACGCTCCCACGGCCGCACCGGGCACGCGTCCCCGCTCCCTGCCGCGGTGTGCCAGGGCTGTCCCGCTCTGGGCACCCAGATCTCTCTCCTGCTGCCTTTGCCATCACCCTGCAGCCAGAGCTCGGCCCGGGCCGCTGGGCTGCTGCTGAGCACACCCTCCCCGGAGCAGGACACAAGGTCCATGGCCTGAGCCAGCCCCGAGTGTGGCGCTGCCTGCGGCACCAGGTTCTGCCTGCGGCACCAGGCTCTGCCAGCGGCACCAGGCTCTGCCAGCAACACCAGGCTCTGCCAGCGGCACCAGGCTCTGCCTCTGGCACCAGGCTCTGCCTGCAACACCAGGTGCTGCCAGCGGCACCAGGCTCTGCCAGCGGCACCAGGCTCTGCCAGCAACACCAGGCTTTACCAGCGGCACCAGGCTCTGCCAGCAGCACCAGGCTCTGCCAGCGGCACCAGGCTCTGCCTGCGGCACCAGGCGCTGCCTGCAAGACCAGGCTTTACCAGCGGCACCAGGCTCTGCCCACGGCACCAGGCACTGCCAGCGGCACCAGGCTCTGCCAGCGGCACCAGGCCCTGCCAGCGGCACCAGGCTCTGCCTGCGGCACCAGGCTCTGCCTGCAACACCAGGTGCTGCCAGTGGCACCAGGCCCTGCCAGCGGCACCAGGCGCTGCCAGCGGCACCAGGCTCTGCCAGTGGCACCAGGCTCTGCCTGCGGCACCATGCCCTGCCAGCGGCACCAGGCTCTGCCTGCGGCACCAGGATCTGCCAGCGGCACCAGGCGCTGCCAGCGGCACCAGGCTCTGCCTGCGGCACCAGGCGCTGCCAGTGGCACCAGGCTCTGCCAGTGGCACCAGGCTCTGCCTGCGGCACCAGGCTCTGCCTGCAACACCAGGCTCTGCCAGCGGCACCAGGCGCTGCCAGCGGCAACAGGCTCTGCCTGCGGCACCACGCCATGCCAGCGACACCAGGCCCTGCCAGCGGCACCAGGCTCTGCTTGTGGCACCAGGCCCTGCCAGCGGCACCAGGCGCTGCCAGCGGCACCAGGCTCTGCCAGCGGCACCAGGCTTTACCAGTGGCACCAGGCTCTGCCAGTGGCACCAGGCTCTGCCTGCGGCACCATGCCCTGCCAGCGGCACCAGGCTCTGCCTGCGGCACCATGCCCTGCCAGCGGCACCAGGCTCTGCCTGTGGCACCATGCCCTGCCAGTGGCACCAGGCTCTGCCTGCGGCACCATGCCCTGCCAGCGGCACCAGGCTCTGCCTGCGGCACCAGGATCTGCCAGCGGCACCAGGCTCTGCCTGCGGCACCATGCCCTGCCAGCGGCACCAGGCTCTGCCTGCGGCACCAGGATCTGCCAGCGGCACCAGGCACTGCCAGCGGCACCAGGCTCTGCCAGCGGCACCAGGCTCTGCCTGCGGCACCAGGATCTGCCAGCGGCACCAGGCTCTGCCTGCGGCACCATGCCCTGCCAGCGGCACCAGGCTCTGCCTGCGGCACCAGGATCTGCCAGCGGCACCAGGCACTGCCAGCGGCACCATGCCCTGCCAGCGGCACCAGGCTCTGCCTGCGGCACCATGCCCTGCCAGCGGCACCATGCCCTGCCAGCGGCACCAGGCTCTGCCTGCGGCACCATGCCCTGCCAGCGGCACCATGCCCTGCCAGCGGCACCAGGCTCTGCCTGCGGCACCAGGCGCTGCCAGCGGCACCAGGCTCTGCCTGCGGCACCAGGCTCCGCCTGCGGCACCATGCCCTGCCAGCGGCACCAGGCTCTCCCTGCGGCACCAGGCACTGCCTGCGGCACCAGGCTCTCCCAGCCGCTGCCACTGAGGCTTCAAGGGACAGGACCTGTCTCTGCCCTTGTGCCTGAGGCTGGTTCGAGAGCAGTAACTGGTGGCAGGGAGCCGGAGCAGCAGCCTGGCTGGCAGGGAAGTGGGGTGTGGGTGAGCTGGCTTGGCAGCATCAGCTCTCCCCCTTCCCCTCCAGCCTGGCTGCAGCCCTGGGTGGCTTTGGCCCACGGCAGAGCTTTGCTTTGACATCTGTGGAGCTCTGCACCTGGACAGTAGAGCTGCCCCCAGGGGCTGGGTGATGACGCTGTGCATGGGAGGGGGAGAGAGGCTTTGCAAACACAAACTCTCTCCCTTTCCCTGCTGGCACAAGCCCTGAGCAGAGTTGGCTGGCAGGGAGCTGCCCTGGGCCACCTGGAGACTCAGCTTCCCGTGGCAGGAGTTCAGAGCATGGAGGGAAGTCCACACCTGGGTTAGGCCACCTGGGGCACAGGGCTGCTGCTGTGCTCCTTCAGGCAGGAAACATGGATGCAGCACAGGGAGTTTCACATCACTTGGGCCTCGAACTGTGTTCAGCTTTGAGCCCCTTGCTGCAAGAAGGGCATTGAGGGGCTGGAGGGGGTCCAGAGAAGGGCAACCAAGCTGGGGAAGGGTCTGGAGGGCAGGGCTGGGGAGGAGCAGCTGAGGGAGCTGGGGGTGCTCAGTGTGGAGGAGGCTGAGGGAGAGCTCCTTGCTCTCTGCAGCTCCCTGAGAGGAGGTTGCAGCCAGGGGGGCTGGGCTCTGCTCCCTGGGAACAAGTGGTAGGTGAAAAGAAAAGGCCTCAGGGAGCAGCAGGGGAGATTTGGTTTGGATCCTGAGACTAATGTCTTCTCTGCAAGGGTGGCCAGGGACTGGCAGAGGCTGCCCAGGGAGGTGGTGGAGTCCCCACGCCTGGAGCTGCTCAAGAGACCTGTGGCCATTGCCCTTGGGGCAGGCTGTGATGGCCATGGTGGGGTTAGGTTAACTGCTGGAGATGCTCTTGGAGGCCTTCTCCAGCTGGAGCAGCTCTGTGACTCCACTCAGCTCCACAGCCTGGAGCTGCTTTCCTGACCTGATGGTGTGCAGCCACCACACCAGCTCCAGAGCCCAAACCATTCCCCAGCATTTCCACTGCAGTTTCACCTCTGCAGGTCAAGGAGGGCTGCAGCAGCTCATCCAGCTCCAGATGTGTCCTTCAGCTGTGCAGGGACTGCTGCAGGGGGCTGGGGCAGTGCCAGGGTGTGGGACTGGGGGCTGCATCTCTGCTGTAGTGCCTGAAGGCAGAGTGCTGCTCTTCCCAGGGCTGGCTGCCCGGGCACAGGATGGGAGGGATGGGAAGGGGAACCTTTCCCTGGCTGTCCTTGCTGCTACCATACCCCAGGCTCATCCTGCTCCCAGCCCCAGGATGGCTCTGTAGGAGAGAGGATGCAATTAGCAATGCTCAGCATCAGGCTTGTGGGGAGAGCCTTGGGGAGAAGTCAGAACGAGAGAAACACGAACAGGGCTTTCCCCTTGTGCTTCACTGCAGCATTCCTCTGTAGCTGTTCCCTACACCTGTCACCTGCATCCCCCTGGCATGTCCTAGCTGCACCAATGGGGCTCAGACATTTCCTAGGGCTTCCAGATGGCTTTTCCAGTTCCCTGTGACTCTGCCTACCCCCCTGACATTTCTTTCTGCTCAAGAGTTGAGTACAAATGGAGATATTCCAGATGGCTTCAGCTGGAGCCAAGTGCCTTCCGTGCTGCAGAGCTGCCTAGGCAGCACACCAATTGTCCCTGCTCAGTCTGTTCATGCTCAGGCTTCTCTGGGGGGCACAGGCACCTCCTGCAGTGTGCAGGACCTGGGAGCTCTACTGTGCCCTGCAGGCTCTGCTGTGCTCAGCCACATCCACACCACCAACTCCCTCCAAAGAGCAGGGAACCCACCTCATAGAACCAGAGAATGGCCTAGGCTGGGAGGGAGCTCAGAGCTCAGCTCCTCCAGCCAGGCAGGGACACCTCTCAGCTAGACTCAGCTGCTCAAGGCTGCATCCAGCCTGGCCTGCAACGCTCCCAGGGAGCTCCAGAGTCTCACCACCCTGCTACTGAAGAGCTCCTTCCTCAGCTCCACTCTAACCCTGCTCTGCCCCAGCTCCAAACCATTCCCCCTTTGTGCCTCTTAAAGGCATAGCCTGAAACTGTCACACCCCTTGGCCTGGCTCAGACACCCTCAGGAGAAGTCTCTCTGCAGCCTCCCTGCAGGATCCCTCCAGGTCCTGGCAGCAGCTCTGAGGTGCCCCTGGAGCCTTCCCCTCTGCAGGCTGCACAGCCCCAGCTCCCTCAGCCTGTGCTCCCAGCAGAGCTGCTCCAGCCCTTGGAGCATCTCTGTGGCCTCCTGTGCCCTCTCTCCAGCAGCTCTGTGTCCTTCTGCTGCTGGGGACACCAGAGCTGGAGGCAGGATTGGAGGTGGGGTCTCATAACACCACCACCACCAGCAGCACTACTGCTACTAACCATAGAATCAATAAGGTTGGAAAAGACCTCAGAGCTCATCAAGTCCAAGCTGTCACCCAACACCTCCTGACAACTAAACCCTGGCTCCAAGTGCCACATCCAATCCCCTCTGGAACCCCTCCAGGGATGGGGACTCCACCACCTCCCTGGGCAGCACATCCCAAGGGCCAATTCCTCTTGCTGAGAAGAACTTTCTCCTCCCCTCCAGCCTAAACCTCCCCTGGCACAGCCTGAGACTGTGTCCTCTTGTTCTGGTGCTGGGTGCCTGGGAGCAGAGACCAACCCCCACCTGGCTCCAGCCTCCCTTCAGGTAGCTGTGGAGAGCAAGAAGGTATAACCACAATAATGAGGTAGAACAACAGCAACAACTAATAACTAACAACAATAATGCTGCATCCCCAGCTCTGCCCAGCTCTGCCTGGCAGTTTCCTCCTCCTCCTCTCCTCCTCCCCTGGTGGTTCCTGGGCTGTGAGGAACACTCTGTAGCTTTGGAAGGAGTTCCAGAGAGCTCCCACGGACAGCGAGGTAGCCTTCCAGGCTCCCCAGAGCGCCTGGTGCTGCAGCCTGACCAGGAGTGCTGCTGGGGAAGCAGTCTGGAGGCACAGATTCAGAGTGCTTTGCACCCAGGGCTGCCTAAGCCTTTTAGAGCTTAACTGTCTTTACTTTTGCTATTACTTGCAGCAGTGCTTCCTACCTCCCTCCAAGGGCCCCTGCCTGGAGGTCTCGGCCATGAGCACAACGAGATGAGCACAGTGGTCTGAAAAGCTACACCACAGCATCTGCCTGGCAGCACAAATAAGAACAAGAAGCTAATTCTCCAGCGAGGGAAGCAGCCTCAGCTCCTTTGTTCTGCTCTGCTACCTAAGGAGTGCAGAGGGGGTTGTCTCATTAGGCTTCAGAGCATGGCACAGAGTGTAGGAGACAAAAGTACCAGCAGGACAAGCTGGGCTGAGGACAGCCTTCCCCTGCTGGAAACACAGCCCTGTGCTCCACAACAGACTTAATCAGCAGAGTCCCAAGGCTCCCACAGCTAGGAGTCAGCATTCCATCTGCCTGCTAGGAGGAGAAGACCTCTGTGTGCCCAGGACTGGAGCAACAGGGAGAGGAGAGCACATCCTGGTCGGGCTTAGACCTGGGAGTTGTGAAGCAGCAACCACTGCTGGAATGGCAGAAGGCAGAAGGCTCTGACAAGGCTTGGGGGAGGCTGCCACAGGCTTTGTTTGCCTCCACACAGAGGCTGCCACAATGGTGTCTGTGGTGTGGAAGTGCAGCTACTGCAGATCAAAGCTTCATCAGCTTCCATCACAGCTGAGCCAGGCCCAGGTGAAGCTCAGGAGGTCCAACAGGAGCAAGTGCAGGGCTCTGCAGCTGGGCTGGGACAATCCTCACTGGCAACAGAGGCTGGGGGAGGAGGGGAGAGAAAGCAGCCCTGAGGAAAAGGCCTTGGGGATGCTGGGGGGGAGAAGCTGGGCAGGAGCAGGCAGTGTGAGCCTGCAGCACAGAAGGCCAAGGGCAGCCTGGGCTGCACCCAAAGCAGCTCTGCCAGCAGAGCCAGAGAGGGGATTCTGCCCCTTGGCTCTGCTGAGACCTCCCCTGCAGGGCTGGGTGCAGCTCTGCAGCCCTCAGCACAGCAAGGACCTGGAGCTGATGGAGAGGCTGCAGAGGAGGCCAGGAGAATGCTGAGGGGCTTGGAGCAGCTCTGCTGCCAGGCCAGGCTGAGGGAGCTGGGGGTGTGCAGCCTGGAGAAGAGAAGGCTGCAGGCAGAGCTCAGAGCAGCCTGCCAGGAGCTGAAGGGGCTGCAAGAAGGCTGCAGAGAGACTGTTGGCAAAGGCCTGCAGGGCCAGCAGCAGGGCCAAGGGCTGCAGAGCAGAGCAGAGCAGCTTGAGCTTGGAGGTGAGGAAGAAGTTGTGCAGCAGGAGGGTGGTGGAAGCCTGGCCCAGGTTGCCCAGGGAGGTGGTTGAGGCTCCCTGCCTGGAGCTGTTGAAGGGGAGGCTGGAGAGGGCTGTGGGCAAGCTGCTGGAGTTGGGGCTGTCCCTGCTGGGTGCAGAGGCCTTGGGCTGAGCTCTGCAGCTCCCTTCTGGCCTGGACCATTCTATCATTCTGTGTCCCCCAGTGCCATTTCCACACTTTTCCACCAATCATTTCCTTGGCAATCCCCCAGGGAACTTCTGGGCCAGGGCAGCTCTCCAGCACCCTCATTTTGCTGCAGACACCTGGGCTGGGAGTACCAGGCCCAAGCTGGTGCCACTGCAGCTTCTCCTGTCACTCTGATGTGGAAGAAAGGCAATTAGCCAACTCAGGTGTTGACTGAAGAGAGAGCCTACAGCAGCACTCTGCAGAGCCTTATGTCAAAGCCTTGTGAGTGAACCAGGAGCCAGACTGCATTGTGCCTCTGGCAGAGGGAGCAGAGGGCAAAACAGCTCTTGAGCTGATTTCCTCTCCCTCTGCTGTTACCTCAGAGCCCTGCAGAGGCAGGCAGCCCGAGGGTGTGCAGAGCAGGGGGCAGGAGGACTTGCTTTGGGCCAGGCATTCTCAGAGCTCCACTTTGCCAGGAGTTTGCTTTGCTGCAGAGGAGCCAGGCCTGGGGAGGCACTGATAACATCCTTGATGAGCCAAGTGTGAGGACAGCTCTGCACACACTGCCCTCAGGCTGGATAATCCCTGCCTCTGCAGCAGCCTCCCTTGCTGCCTGGCAGAGGGGGGACAGAGGGCAGCTGTCATAAGGCAGCTGTTGCAGTCCCTTCATCATCCTCATATCCCAACCTTTGGCACTCTCCAGCAGCTCTCTGTCTCTCTCCAACTGGGGAGCCCAGAGCTGGGCACAGCAGCTGTGCTCTCAGCAGGGCAGAGCAGAGCAGAGGGGGAGCAGAACCTCCCCAGCCCTGCTGGCCACACTTTCCCTGCTGCCCCCCAGGAGACCATTGGCCTTCTGGGCCCCAAGGGCACATTGCTGTCCCACGGAGGGCTCCTGCCCACCAGCACTCCCAGGTCCTTCTCCCTGGAGCTGCTTGCCAGCAGGTCAAGCCCTGATCTGCACTGGTTTGTGGTGTGGCTCCTCCCCAGCTGCAGCACTCTACTGGTTTGGAAACCTCCCAGCCCTGGAGAGCCAAGCTGCCACAGGAGGTTGTCACAGTGGAGGCTGCAGGTCTGCATATGGCTGAGCCACCACACAGAACATTTTGTTACCTGAGCTGCCCTGGGATCCAGAAATAGGGATTGGCCTCAGTAGTTGGGAAGTGGCAGCTCCTCCTCAGCAGTGTCTGTGATGTGTTGCCTCAAAGCCAAGGAAATGATCTGCCTGGGATTCTTTGTCAGCCCAAGAGGCAGCAACTGAAAATGAAACCCTCCTGCTGGTCAGGGTGGAGGGTGGTGAGCTTGGTGTCCTTGGGAGGGTAAGAATATCTCTGGGCTTAATAGTTTCCAGGCTCTGGTGCCATCTGAGCAGCCACCTCCCTTGTGGGCTGCTATTTCTTGCTCCCCTGAGCATGTGAGCAAACAGGGTCGGGTGACAGCAAGTCTCCCAACACCTCTGGACTCCCAGGCTGGCAGGCAGCAGAGGCACAAAGGTGAGCAGCCTGAACCCCTGCCTGTGCTTGGAGAAGAACCTCTGAGCTCTGTCTTGGCCAGCCCTGATTTAATCAGAGGGAGGCTGCTGCTCCTGCTGTCCTTGGATGCCTCTTGCAGCTGAGGTTGGGCTGAAGGAAGGTTAAAGCCTCAGTGGTGTAAATAATGCTGCAGTCCTTGATCTCAACCTGGGATCTGACAGAAGATTGTGAGCTGGCCACCCCTTCCCTGGCCAGAGCCAGCTCCCACAGGGCTGCTTGCTGAAAGAGTGCTCTCTGCTTCCACTGGATGTGCTTGCTGAAGTCAGGCTGGCAGGAAGCTTTGATAGGAAGCACATCAACAGCAAGGGGCTGAGCTGTTGGCTCTGGGGTAGTCCCAGGGCTAACTTGTTTACAGATGAGGGTTAAAGAGAGGTAAATACAACCCAGGCTCCATCCAGGGAAGCATCCACTCACAACCTGATTCATAAATACCCCAAACACTGCTTTACATCAGAGATTTAGTGACCAAAGTGTAGCCCCTGGGAGGGTTCCAGCACCCTTCTTCCAAGCCTCACTTTGTGGCAGAGGTCTGCAGCTGGTGGCAGCTGGGCCTGAGGTGCAGCTGCAGCACCCAAAGCCATTGTGCTTCACACCCAGGGCTCCTGGGGCAGGACTGAATACCTTTGGTTGGAAGAGACCTCCAGGCTCATCCAGTCCAACCCTTGACCCACACTGCAGGGGCAGCACTAAACCTAAGCTCCAGCTCCACACTGCTTCAACACCCCCAGGGCTGGAGGCTCCAGCACTGCCCTGGGCAGCCCATTCCAGTGCTAGAGAGTCCTCTGTGTGCAGAAAGACTTCCTGATAAGTTCACTGACAGGCTCACAGTTTGCAGGGCAGCAAATGCTGCATTCCCCCATCCTGCCCCAGCTCTGGCTTTGGGGAGCAGCCACAAATCCAAACTGAGAGAGAGTGTGGTGTGTGTGTGCTAAAATGGCAGCAGCTGATGGCATGCTTCTCCCTGAGCTAAATGGATCCTGAAGAGGATGAAGTGAGTGAGGCAGTGGGTGAGTCAGGCAGTGAGTCAGCACAGGAGCTAGTGGCCAGAGAGCAAGCCCACGGCTGGCAGACAGGATGGAGAGCCTGGAATCCACAATCTGTCTGCTTGGTGGAGCTGTGGAGGTCTCAGGGAAACAACTCAAGAGGATTGCCCAGGCCAGCAAGAAAGCTTCTCCTGCACCACATCAGCACCCGGTGTAAGCTGAGCCATCAAAGCTCGACAGAGAGCCTGGCTGCTGCTCACCACGGCTTCCACAGCCCTCATTCCATTCTGCTCTGTGCTGGGAGGCAGGAGCATCCAGGCCTGAGTGGAGTGATCACCCTGACACCAGCTAATGCAATCCCTGCTGCTTGCCTCCTGCTCAACATGAAACCCCAGCAGCCACGAAAGAGCAAGGCAAGGACAGCGGTGGAGCCAAGGCACTGCTGTCATCTTTGCCACCTCTGTTTTCAGAAGGCAGGAGTGAAGCAGCTCTCTGCAAGGTGCTGCCAGCTGCTGTCCAGCTGTGCCCTAGCAGCAGTGCTCAGATCACAGAGTCAGTGGTAGGGTTGGAAGGGACCTCTGGGGCTCTGCCAGTCCAAGCCCCCTGCTGAAGCAGACTCAGCTGCAGTAAGTCACACAGGAAAGCACCCAGGCAGGCTTTGAAAGGCTCCAGGGGAGGAGACTCCACAACCTCTCTGGGCAGCCTGCTCCAGCGCTCTGCACCCTCACAGTGAAGAAGTTTCTCCTCAAAGTCAAGTGAAGACTTCTGTGCTCTGGTTTGTGCCCACCCCCTCCAGCAGGTCTCTGTCTCTCTTGCCCTGGGGAGCCCTGTCCCCTGCTCCTCCTTCTCTCAGTGCTGTGTTTGATGAGGCTCTGCTTGTTCTCTTCCCCCTCCCTGGCCAGACTTATCCCCAAGAGAGCCTTGGCCTTCTTTCTCACATCTCTACATGCCCTGGTTATATTCCTGTAGTCCAAGCTGATCCATGGCAGTCTCCCTCCTCCACCTCCAGAAGGGGAGGTGTGGGGTGACCAGGCCCAGAGAAAACACCAGCAGGTGCTCACTGGCCCCAGGACCTGGGGTCTGGCCCTGTGGGGCACTTGCTGAGCAGCCCCTGGTGCTGTGACATCAGCCCCACAGGGCCACACCCCAGGCTGTCCTGGATGAGGACACAGCTAGGTGGTGAGGCCTTGGTGGCCATCACTGGTGGCCATCACCCACAAGCACAGTGACAGCAGCTGCAAGTGCTGTCTCCAGCAGGCAGGATGCCATGGGACCATCACTGTGTCCTCCCCTCCTGCTCTGCAGAGCCTGTGGCACTGCCCCCCCTGCTGCTCCATGCCTTCTGCAGGAGTGTTGCTCTGGTGGTCCCCAGAGGGAAGCTGTGGCTTTAGTGAAGAAAAGCTTCCTAGAACTATCCTGTGAGACTTCAAAAGCAAAAGTTACCCCCAAGTCCCTCACAAAGCAAAGCCACCAAGCTCCTTACAGGCAGCAAGGCCTTGCCAGCTTCAGCACAGGGCTGCAGAAGATGAAGAAGGCACCAAAGGCAGAGTCAGCACCATGCCCTCCAGGAGTCCAAGAGGAATTTTCCACCCTTAAGGGAGAAAATGGTGAGTGGGCAAGAGATGCACAGAGATTTGTCTGAGTTCAGACTTAATTAAAGCATCTTCCACTCCTGCTGTAGCTGCTTCCTGTGCCATGCTGTTTTAAAGGTCCTTCTGAGTGGTGCCCATGTCTGTGGAGCCATTCATGTGCCTTCCTGCACCATCCTGCACATGCAACAGAGCCACTGAGCCACAGGATGTTGGGGGTTGGAAGGGAGCTCCAGAGAGCACCCAGCCCAATCCCCTGCTAAAGCAGCATCACCTGGATCAGGCTGCACAGGGACAGGTCCTGCTCCTCGGTGCCAGGGGACAGGAGCAGAGGCAGTGGGTCCAAGGTGCAGCAGAGGCAATGGTTCCAAGGTGCAGCAGAGGCAATGGTTCCAAGGTGCAGCAGAGGCAATGGTTCCAAGGTGCAGCAGAGGCAGTGGTTCCAAGGTGCAGCAGAGGCAATGGTTCCAAGGTGCAGCAGAGGCAGTGGTTCCAAGGTGCAGCAGAGGCAATGGTTCCAAGGTGCAGCAGAGGCAGTGGTTCCAAGGTGCAGCAGAGGCAGTGGTTCCAAGCTGCAGCAGAGGCAGTGGTTCCAAGGTGCAGCAGAGGCAGTGGTTCCAAGGTGCAGCAGAGGCAGTGGTTCCAAGGTGCAGCAGAGGCTGTGGTTCCAAGGTGCAGCAGAGGCAGTGGTTCCAAGGTGCAGCAGAGGCAATGGTTCCAAGGTGCAGCAGAGGCAATGGTTCCAAGGTGCAGCAGAGGCAATGGTTCCAAGGTGCAGCAGAGGCAGTGGTTCCAAGGTGCAGCAGAGGCAATGGTTCCAAGGTGCAGCAGAGGCAGTGGTTCCAAGGTGCAGCAGAGGCTGTGGTTCCAAGGTGCAGCAGAGGCAGTGGTTCCAAGCTGGGGCAGAGGCTGTGGTTCCAAGGTGCAGCAGAGGCAGTGGTTCCAAGGTGCAGCAGAGGCAGTGGTTCCAAGGTGCAGCAGAGGCAATGGTTCCAAGGTGCAGCAGAGGCAGTGGTTCCAAGGTGCAGCAGAGGCAATGGTTCCAAGGTGCAGCAGAGGCAGTGGTTCCAAGGTGCAGCAGAGGCAGTGGTTCCAAGGTGCAGCAGAGGCAGTGGTTCCAAGGTGCAGCAGAGGCAATGGTTCCAAGGTGCAGCAGAGGCAATGGTTCCAAGGTGCAGCACAGGCAGTGGATCCAAGGTGCAGCAGAGGCAGTGGTTCCAAGGTGCAGCAGAGGCAGTGGTTCCAAGCTGGGGCAGAGGCTGTGGTTCCAAGGTGCAGCAGAGGCAATGGTTCCAAGCTGCAGCAGAGGCAGTGGTTCCAAGGTGCAGCAGAGGCAGTGGTTCCAAGGTGCAGCAGAGGCAATGGTTCCAAGGTGCAGCAGAGGCAGTGGTTCCAAGCTGGGGCAGAGGCAGTGGTTCCAAGGTGCAGCAGAGGCAGTGGTTCCAAGCTGCAGCAGAGGCAGTGGTTCCAAGGTGCAGCAGAGGCAGTGGTTCCAAGGTGCAGCAGAGGCAGTGGTTCCAAGCTGGGGCAGAGGCAGTGGTTCCAAGGTGCAGCAGAGGCAGTGGTTCCAAGGTGCAGCAGAGGCAGTGGTTCCAAGCTGGGGCAGAGGCAGTGGTTCCAAGGTGCAGCAGAGGCAATGGTTCCAAGGTGCAGCAGAGGCAATGGTTCCAAGGTGCAGCAGAGGCAGTGGTTCCAAGGTGCAGCAGAGGCAGTGGTTCCAAGCTGGGGCAGAGGCAGTGGTTCCAAGGTGCAGCAGAGGCAGTGGTTCCAAGGTGCAGCAGAGGCAGTGGTTCCAAGGTGCAGCAGAGGCTGTGGTTCCAAGGTGCAGCAGAGGCAGTGGTTCCAAGCTGGGGCAGTGGTTCCGAGCTGCAGCAGGGGAGGCTCAGGCTGGACATGAGGAAATGTTTCTGCACTGGAACATCGATGACAGAGGACAGGATCAATATGGATGACCAATATGATCTCAGTGTTGTTCAGTTTGATTGAGGATCCTCTGCAGCTCCCCTGGGCTGGTAGAGCATCCCTGGCACAGCTCCACTGGCTCCCCAGCAGGGACCACACATCCTCCTGCTATTGATTATTGGTTAAACTGCTGGTATCACAGTAGGTTGTTGGTGCAGCTGTGCCTCCTGTTGCTCCCAGCTCACTCTCTGTGTTTACAGCTCCCAGTACCTTGCTCTAGTCCCACACTGCCAGCACAGCACTGCTTGCTAAGCTGCTGGCCACTTCTGCACTGATGCTGGGCATGGCCTGCCCCCATGCCAAGCTCTCAGCTTATCTTGCCAGATTGCTCACACCACTTCTTGCTGTGGTTGCCACACTGGGAGGGCTCTCAGAGATTGGCAGAGGCTGCCCAGGGCAGTGCTGCAGTGCCCACCCCGGGGGTGTTCCAGCAGCTGTGGAGCTGGTGCTCAGGGACATGGTTTGGTGCTGAGCCTGCAGGGCTGGGCTGGATGAGCCTGGAGGTCTCTTCCAAATGGATGTTTCCTGTGCTTCTCTTGGTTCAAAACCAGACCCCATTTCCCCCCCACGGTGGAGGAAAAGAAACAGAGAGAGGCAACACTGCCCTGGAGTACAGCAGAGGAGGGCAGAGGGTGGGACAGGAAAGTGGAGAAGCAAAGCACAGAGCAGACCAGCACAGCCCAGGAGGGGCAGAGTGGTGTCTCCTCTCCTGTGTACGTTGGACTGCATCCCACAGGGAGGAGGCTGCTGCCAGAGGAGTTCTGGACCACAGATGACCTTTTGAATTCCCTACCCACTAAGCTCTCAGGGCAAGCTGAGTCTCTCTGAGTCTCTGCAGGGTATTGCATCCCCACAGACTGTAGAGAAGCTGGGGGGGTGGGGTGCAGTGTGGGCCCCATTTCTGCCCCCTTCAAGGTAAAGGTTGCTGAGTGAAGTCAACATTGATCCTCTGCTTTGGCCTCCTGGCTGGCAGTCCAAAGCAAGCATTTCACACCAGTCTCTGCTCATGCTGCCCTGTGGCAATGGTGTGACTTGCAAGGCAGAAAATGCTTGAGGGAGTGTGAGAATGAACACAGGGGTGCTGGGAGGAGGGGAGCAGGTGTGGGAGGAACTGCAGGTAAAAGGATGAAGCTGGGGGGAGGAACAGAGGGACAGGGAGTGCAGGGCAGATGTGCAGAGAAACCTGAGCTCCTGAGGCGGCTTCCAAACCTCTGCTGATTATTTCACAGAGTCACAGCAGCAGCCAGGCTGGGAGAGAGCCTCAGGGTCCCCAGGGCCAACCATCAGCCCTGCTCTGCAAGGCTCAGCCCTAAACCACAGCCCCAAGCCCCACAGCCAAACCACCTTCAAACACAGCCAGCCCTGGGCACTCCACCACCTCCCTGCCCAGCACATCCCAAGCCCTGAGCACTCTTGTGCCTAAGCTCCACTCTCAACCTCCCCAGGGGCAGCTTGAGGCTCTGCCCTCTTCTTCTCTCACTAATGCCCTGGGAGCAGAGAGCAGCAGCAGCCTCTGCACAGCCTCCTTGCAGGGAGCTGCAGGCAGCCAGGAGCTCTCCCCTCAGCCTCCTCTCTTGCCCACTAACCATCCCCAGCTCCTTCAGCCTCTCTCCAGCACATTGCTTCTCCAGGCCCTTCCCAGCTTCCTTGCCCTCCTCTGCCCTGGCTCCAGCACCTCCACAGCTCTCTGGCACTGAGCTGCCTTTTGCACACCTGTAAGAGGGGCTCTGCCACACTGCACTCCCTCTGTCCCTGGCACTGTGGCTGTGACTCAGATCTTTTCTGCTTTGAAAGTGGCCAAAGGGGCAAACTGGAGAAGGAAACTTTGCCTTCCTGTGCAGAAGAGCCATTTGACCTCTTTCAAGAGGTGAGGCCCCAGCAGAGCAGAGTCAAGGGGAATATGACACAGCCTCATCCCTCAGCAGGTGATCAGTGTCCTTCATTTCATGTCTTTCTCTATCTATAACGTCAATATTTGGCTTTTCCTTTCCTCTCAAGCTTTTGGGCAAGGAAGTGGAAGTGCTCAGGCAAAGTTCAGGGCTTTCCATCTCTCTCTCAGACGTTTGAAGGACTTGATTTCCTTCATAGCAGTTATTAATTCAGCTGCCAGGTGCCAAGCCAAAGATGGATGCAAGATAAAGGCAGCTGCAGGAGCTGCTGTCGGTGCTGTGAGCTGCTCTGCCCTTCCTCTCCCCACGGTGTTGACTACGACTCTTTCCAGCCCCGAGAAAATGAAACCAAACCTTTTCTCTCGGTACCTGAGCACAAAAGCCTCCCTTCCGTTTGCCTGAGCCTGGCTGGCCTTACTCAAACCGCAGCCTGCTCCTCCTGGGACGGCTCCGGGACGCGCAGCTACCAGCGGGCATTGTCAGAGCCATCGCGGAGCTGCGACCGGAACAAAGCCCTCCCGGGCAGTGCCAAGGAGAGGAATCTGTCTGCTCCTCGTAAAACCAGCTTACACACGGCAAAACGCCCCAGCAAATGTTCCATCACTGCATAGGTGAAGAAAGGAAACCAGGAACCAGAGGACAGGTAAGGAAGAGGCAGGACGGGAGGCTCAGCAGCTTCACCGTAGGATCGCTGCTGCAGAGCTGCATTCTGAGCTCCTGCGACGCAAAGCAGAGCAAAGCTCTGGCCCTGGCAGAGTCTGCAAGTGGCAGAACTGGGAAGTCAGAGCCGGGAACTGCAGAACATCGCAGTCCAAACAAGAGAGTGGTGGCTCCCTGGCAGGAGATTTTGCCAGAGGAATGGAAAGTCTTCCATCCCCCAAAGGGATGACTTAGAAAGTGCAGCAGTTCCAAAACACATCCAACGTCCTCAGGCTCCTAAGCCTCTCCTGAAAGACAAATATTTGTAAGTCATGAAGGAGAGAATGCTGAGGAACTCTTGCTCAGAGCTGCAGTTGGTCTTTCCCTTGCCCAGGGAGGTGGTTGAGGCTCCCTGCCTGGAGCTGTTGAAGGGGAGGCTGGAGAGGGCTGTGGGCAAGCTGCTGGAGTTGGGGCTGTCCCTGCTGAGTGCAGAGGCCTTGGGCTGGCTGAGCTCTGCAGCTCCCTCCCAGCCCAGCCCTTGCTGTGATTCTTCTCTAGTTGATGGCTGGAATAGAGCTCCAGAGAGCATCCAGTGCAGCCCCTGCCAGAGCAGCAGCACCCAGGGCAGGCCACACAGCAATGCAGCCAGGGGGGGTTGGAAAGGCTCCAGAGCAGGAGACTCCACAACCTCTCTGGGCAGCCTGCTCCAGGCCTCCCTCACCCTCACCCCAAAGAACTTTCTCCTCCTGGGCAGCTGAAACCTTCTCTGCTCAAGTTTGTCTCCAGTGCTCCTTGGCTCCTTGCTGTGCAGCACCCACAAGAGCTTGGCCCCCTCCCCTTGACCCCCAGCCCTCAGCTCTTGAGAGACATTGAGCAGATCCCTCTCAGCCTTCTCTCCAGGCTAAACAGCCCCAGGGCTCTCAGGCTCTCTTCCCAGGGGAGATGCTCAAGTCCCCTAAGCATCCTCCTGCCTCTGCCTTGGGCTCTCCCCAGCAGCTCTCTGTCTCTCTTCAGCTGGGGAGCCCCAGACTGGACCCAGGATTGCAGCTGTGCTCTCAGCAGGGCAGAGCAGAGCAGAGGGGGAGCAGAACCTCCCCAGCCCTGCTGGCCACACTTCTCTTGCTGCCCCCCAGGCTCCCCTTGGCTCTCTTGGCCCCCAGGGCACATTGCTGTCCCATGCAGAACTTGCTGCCCCCCAGCACTCCAAGGTCTTTCTGCATGGAGCTGCCTGACAGCAGGGCAGTCCCTAACCTTGGTCAGTGTCAAACCTCCAGGCTAACAATGACACCCCCAGGGCTGGGTGATAGGTTGGACAGGATGATCTTGGAGGTCTCTTCCAACCTGGTTGATTCTATGATGTTGTGCTGCATTTAGCTCCATGCCCAGGGCATTGTCAGTGTGCTGGAGCCCTGGGTATCAGGCAGGTGCTGAAAAGGCAGAACCACAGATGTGAGCAGCAGCTGAAAAAATCTGGGGCACAAAGATTTCTGTGAAGGGTTGAGCACAAAAATATCCTCAAGGAGCAGTGAATGAAATGAGCAGAGCAGCCTGGGGGGCAGAGATGGCTTCCTTTCATCCTGCAACAAGAAGAGGAATCTCTTCCCCTCCAGCCAGGCTGCTGCTCACTGGTTCTGTGCAATAAAGAGCTCCTGAGCAGCTTCTGTTTCAGGGGACTGCTCTCCTGGGAATCACAGAGGCATGGAGGGGCCCCTGGAAGGTCACCCAGTCCAACCTCTGCTGCAGAGACATCTCCAGCTAGCTAAGGTGCTCAAGGCCCCATCAAGTCTGACCCTGAATGCCTGCAGGGATGAGGCCTCCACCACCTCTCAGTGACCTGCTCCAGGGTCCCACCAAGCTCAGACCTTCCTCCTAATGCCCAGCCTGAATCAGCCCTGCCCTAATGTCAAACCTTTGTCCTCATCCTGTCACTATAAGCTCTTGCAAGCAGTCCCTCCCCAGCTTTCTCCCTTGGTCCCCTCCAGGTACTGAAATGCAGTTACAAGGTCTCCTGGAGCCTTCTCCTCCCAGGGCTGCACACCCCCAGCTCTCCCAGGCTGTCTTTGTAGCAGTGCTCCAGCCCTCTGATCATCTCTGTGGCCCTCCTCTGGGCCTGCTCCATCAGCTCCAGGACCTTCTTGTCTCGGGGGTCTCCTAGCTGGACACAGCCCTGCAGGTGAGGTCTCAGCAGAGCAGAGGGGCAGGATCCCTCTCTGCACCTCTGGCCACACTGCTTTGGATGCAGCCCAGGCTGCTCCTGGCTTCTGTGCTGCCAGTGTGGGTTGCTGGCTCCTGTCCAGCTTCTCCTCCTCTCATACACCCCAGATTCTTTCTGCAGGGCTGCTCTCAGTCACACCCTCCCCAGCCTGCACTGACCATGAGAACTGCCCTGACCCAGCTGCAGGACCTTGCACTTTGCCTTTTTGGACCTCAGGAGGTTGTGCTCCAGGATCTTCGGAGGTCTCTTCCAACTCCTGACGTCCTGTGGCGCTCGGAAGGTAAAGCAGACTCCAGCAACCCTTCTGGGGTGGTCCCGTGGGGTTTGTGTCCCTGGCCACTGAGGCCACTGCAGAGCTAAATCAAAGCCTTTTTCTTCTCTCCTAGGAGCATGAAGCAAGCATCAGGCATCTCCAGGCTCACCAGTGCCAAGTGGCAGTGCAAAGCATCCTGGTGCAGCAGCAGCAGCAGCTGCTTTTCCTGAGGGGTACCTAACCCCTGTGGTTCTTCCCATTTCCCCCCCAGGGCATTCCCTGATGCCCAGATTCGCAGGTGCGGCCAAGGGCAGCTCAGACAACCCCCGGGAGCAGCCCCCACTCAGCTGCTGGCTGGGTGCAGGACCTGTGTCGGGCTGCAGCTTGGCTGCCCGGGGAGCCTGGCACGGCAGGAGTGTGAACCCTGCCTGCACCAGGGCTCAGCCCTGGCAGCAAGTCAGGAAATGTCTCTTTTCTCCTTGCAATGTGGAAGTAGTAATCCCTTTTATTGGGGAGATTAGAGCTGGGCAATGGAAGGTCTCCTAGCAACCTGAGCACAAGCACTCCCACATGCCCTGCCCTGCCAGGCACCTCGGTCTGCAGGCTCTGCCACATCCTGCAGGGGATTGTTCATAGCTGCTGGGCACAGGGGAACTGCTAACAGAAACACACAGTCAGGGCACGGCTTTGGGTGGAAAAGAGCTTTGAGGTCACGGAGTCCAACCACTGCCTGACTCTACCAAGGCTGGTGCCAAAGGATGTCCCTTGGCAGCACATCTCTGCCTCCTCCAAACACCTCTGGGGAGGAGGATTCCAACACCTCCCTGGGCAGCCAGCCATTGACAAACCTTTAGGTGAAGAAGTTTCCTCTCACATCCAATCTGAACCTCCCCTGGTGCAACTGGAGGCCCTTTCCTCTCCTCCTATCTCTGGTTACTAGGGAGGAGAGACTGTGGCTGTCCTGCCCCAGGACCTCAGTGCCTCTCCTGCAGTGAGAGGCCCCAAAAGGAGCCAAGCTGTGTGCTGAGCACAGGGGGGCAATCACTGCCCTGCTCCTGCTGGCCACACTGTTCCTGATGCAGGCCAGGATGCTGTTGGCCACCTGAGCACACCCCTGGCTCACATGCAGCTGCCCCAGGCCTTCCTCTGCCAGGCAGTTCCCAGCCACTCTGCCCCAAGCCTGTAGCACTGCATGGGGTTGTTGTGAGCCAGGTGCAGGACCCAGAGCTCAGCCTGGTTGAACCTCACACAGCTGACCTTAGCCCATCCATCAGGTTTGTCCAGGTCCCTCTGCAGAGCCTCCCTACCCTCAGGCAGAACAAAACCCCCACCCAAGGTAGTAGCCTCTGCAGACTCACTGAGGGAGCACTCAGTCCCCTCACCCAGATCGCTGCTAAAGACATTGGAGAGAACTGGCCTCAGAACTCAGCCCTGGGAGCACCACTTGTGGCTGGCCACCAGCTGGACTGAGCTCCATTCACCACCACTCTTTGGGCCTGGACATCCAGCCACTTCTGAACCCACCCGGGTCACAGGCAGCCTCTTTCTCCAGGGAGATGCTGCAGGAGGCAGTGTCAAACCTTTGCCACAGTCCAGGTGAACCTCTGCAGCCTCTGCCTGGTCACCTTGCAGGAGCAGATCAGGGTCACCAAGCAGCTCCTGCCCCTCCTGAAGCCATGCTGAGCAGACCTGGGAGTGTGTGGACAATGCTCCTAACCTGAGATTGCTATGACAGCTGATTTGTTACAGCCCAGGCAGCGCTGCCTGTGTCACCCTGCAGCTGGGCAGCTGCTCCTGCTTCAGCCTGGCTCCTGCCATGGTCCCACGGAGCCAGGCTGTGCTCTCAGGTGCCAGGCTTCATGCCCAGCTGCCCAGATCATGGAATCACAGTCACAGAGTGCCAGGGGCTGGCAGCGAGCTGCAGAGCTCAGCCAGCCCAAGCCCCCTGCCCCAGCAGGGTCACCCACAGCAGCTCACACAGCAACACATCCAGCTGGCCTTGCAAGAGCTCCACACAGGGAGACTCCACAGCCCCCCTGGGCAGCCTCTGCCAGGCTTCTCTCACCCTCACAGCCAACAAATTCTTCCTCCTCTTCCCATGGCACTTCCTCTGCCTCAGCTTCCACCCCTGCCCCTTCTGCTGGCACTGGGCAGCCCCCAGCAGAGCCTGGCTCCAGCCTCTGGCCACTGCCCCTGCACAGCTTCAGCCCCAGCCAGGAGCTCACCTCTCAGGCTCCTCCAAGCCAAGCTCCAGAGCCCTCAGCTCCCTCAGCCTCTGCTCCTAAGGAAGAGCTTCCACTGCCTGCAGCATCTTTGTGCCTCTGCCATGGACTCTCTCCAGCACTTCCCTCAGCTCCTTCCTGACCTGAGGGGCCCAGAGCTGGACACAAGATTCCAGCTGTGGCCTCAGCAGGGCAGAGCAGAGGGGCAGGAGAACCTCTCTGACCTCCTGACCACAGCCCTGCTGATCCCCCCCAGGCTGCCATTGGCCTTCCTGGCCACAGGAGCACAGAGCAGAAGTGCAGACCCCAGCTGGCTTTGTGTTTGCTGGGTGCTGCTGGAGAGCTTCGCAGTGGTTGATCTCCCCAGGGACGAGCAGCAGCTGAGGTGGGGCTGGTGGAGCCAGCATGACACAGCTATGCCTCACAGCAGCGAGTCCTCACGGCCAAAACTAACTCCTGCAAGGGAAGGATTATTTCATCTTTCGGATGCAGCTCCTTCACCTTCCCCAGCCCCCTGCCCGGCCCCGGTTTGGAGCAGTCCCTCCGAGGCGTGCAGCTGCGGCGCCAGCAGCTCCGTCCCGGCCGGCGCCGGGCAGGGGGCTGGGGGAGGCGCGAAGCCAATCTGCAGCCTGCGGGTGGGCTCCTGCTGACCCCCCGGGCTGGGTCGCTCTCCACCGGCACGCTGCCTGCCCGCGGAGCAGGGGCCGAGGCTGCCCAGACCTGCCAGGGGAGCAGACCTGCAGGGGATCTTTCTGGGGAGCTACAAGCAGGAAGTAACTGCCTGTGACAGTGCTGCCTGGCCCCATCACATCCCCAGCTCACGTCATCTGGGCATTGACACTGGGAATTCTGAACCTGTCTCTGTAGGAAACATTAACTTTGGAGGTGGCTTTGGTGTTTCTTTTGAGAGCTTTCAGCTGGAGTGGAGAAGGTATTTTAAGCTCTCTGAAGGAATATCCAGCTGCATAGCAGAGGCTGCCCAAGGAGAGGCAGCCTGGCAGGGCCCTGTTGTCCCTCTACATCTCTCCTTTCCTCTGCTTGCCTTGGGTCAGTGTTTTCCCTCTGACCTGGCAAAGGTTGGGAGATGCTGCAGTAGCTGCTTGAGCTTTCCCTCTCTGCACTGGCAGGCTGGGGCCTGTCACAGCCCATCCTTAGGAGCTGCAGCACATCAGGTGGAATCATCTTGGAGCATCAGGAGTCCTAAGAAGAGAGCTTTGCTCTTCTCCCGAAGTCACCACGATTGCCCTGGTGGGACTGAGCAATGTTTGCTTACACCTTCAACATCTGCTCCTCTTTGAGAGCAATAAGGACCTTTTCCAAGGCAGAGAGAAGAGCTCCTGTGGACTGTAGAGGAGAGCAGCACATCTTGGGCCAGAATCACTGAGGACCAAAGGTGTCCAAGTGCTTGGCCGTTGAAGTGTCTTTGTGATTCTTAGGTGGGATCTGCTTTTCCTGGTGAAAAGTCCTCTCCCTCAGGCCCTGCATCCTCTTCCTGCATTCCTGCTCTGCCTCCTTGTGCTGCCAAGTACAATAACCTAATGAACTGTGAAGGATTCTTTCTCGTGCCTGCAGGAGTAAAGCTCTAGCAGAGGAGAGGTGAGCTAGGGGGCTGGTGCCTGGCCACAGCAGATGGGGCCAGGCCCTCTTCTGGCTTTGTGGAGGGCAAACAAAGGTAGAACTGGAGCAGGACAGTTCAGGACACAGCTTCCAGGAGTTTCACTCAGTGGAAAGTTACTTAAGAAAGGCAAATGTACAGCAGGTGCCAGGGAGAGCCAAGGAGGAGGTAGGAGGAGGTACCTGAGAACCCTTGCAAGGACAGGCTGAGGGGGCTGCAGGAGAGGAGGCTCTGGGGACAGGACCTGGGGGGGAATACAGGAAGGATGGAGAGAGGCTGTTTGCAAAGGCCTGGAAGAGGATTTGGTGGCAATTCATTGCCTGCCACTCACTCTCCAAATCAAAGTTAGAGCAGAGTCCTTCAGTGCTGCTTAGTTTCATAGTTTCATAGTTTCATTCAGGGTTGGAAGGACATTGAGAGACCTGAACATGTCCAGAGAAGGGCAACAAGGCTGGGGAGGGGTCTGGAGCACAGCCCTGTGAGGAGAGGCTGAGGGAGCTGGGGTTGCTTAGCCTGGAGAAGAGGAGGCTCAGGGGAGACCTTCTTGCTCTCTGCAACTCCCTGAAGGGAGGTTGTAGCCAGGTGGGGGTTTCATAGTTTCATAGTTTCATTCAGGGTTGGAAGGGACCACAAGGATCATACAGTTCCAACCCCCCTGCCATGGGCAGGGACACCCCACACTAGATCAGGCTGGACAGAGCCTCATCCGGCCTGCTCTTAAACACCCCCAGGGACGGGGCCCCGACCACCTCCCTGGACAATGCATTCCAGGGTTTCACCACTCTCATGGTGAAGAACCTCCTCCTCACATCCAGCCTGAATCTCCCCACCTCCAGCTTCATTCCATTCCCCCTAGTCCTATCACTACCTGAGATCCTGAGCAGTCCCTCCCCAGCCTTCCTGTAGGCCCCCTTCAGATACTGGAAGGCGACAATTAGGTCTCCTCGGAGCCTTCTCTTCTGCAGACTGAACAGCCCCAACTCCTTCAGTCTGCCCTCATAGGAGAGCAGCTCCAGCCCTCTGCTCATCCTCCTGGCCCTTCTCTGGACACCTTCCAGCACCTCCAGATCCCTCTTGTCATAGGGGCTCCAGAACTGGAGGCAGTACTCCAGGTGGGGTCTCCCCAGAGCTGAGCAGAGGGGGAGGATCACCTCCCTCGACCTGCTGGCCACACTTCTCCTGATACAGCCCAGGCTCTGGTTGGCTTTGCGGGCTGCAAGTGCACACTGAGAGCTCATGTTGAGCTTTTTGTCCACCAGCACCCCCAAGTCTCTCTCCTCAGGGCTACCCTCCAGCCAGTCACTGCCCAGCCTGGATTTGTGCCTGGGATTGCCTCGACCCAGCTGCAGGACCCTGCACTTGCTCTTATTGAACCTCATGAGGTTGGCTTGTGCCCACCTCTCCAGCCTGTCAAGGTCCCTCTGGATGGCCTCCCTTCCCTCCAGCTGTCTGCTGCACCACACAGCTTGGTGCCATCAGCAAACCTGCTGAGGGTGCACTCAATGCCACTGTCCATGTCCCCCACAAAGATGTTGAATAAGACAGGTCCCAGGACTGATCCCTGAGGGACTCCACTTGTCACTGGCCTCCACTGGGACATGGAGCCATTGACAGCCACTCTTTGGGTGCGGCCATCAAGCCAGTTCCTTATCCATCTAGTGGTCACCCACCACACCCATGTGTCACCAGTTTGGAGCCCAGGATGTGGTGCGGGACAGTGTCGAAGGCTTTGCTCAGGTCCAGGTAAACGACATCAGTTGCTCGCCCCTCAGCTATTAATTTTGTCACCTGCTCATAGAAGGCCACCAGGTTGGTCAGGCAGGATTTGCCCTTGGCAAAGCCATGCTGACTGTTCCCAATCACCTCTTCACTATTCTTCTGAGCCAGTAGTGCCTCCAGGAGGATCTGCTCCATGATCTTTCCAGGCACAGAGGTGAGACTGACTGGCCTGGAGTTCCCTGGTTCCTCCTTCTTGCCCTTTTTGAAGATGGGGGCAATGTTTCCCCTTTTCCAGTCCGTGGGGACTGCCCCAGACTGCCATGACTTTTGAAATATAATAGAGAGGGGTTTAGCAACCTCCTCTGCCAGTTCTCTCAGCACCCGTGGGTGTAACCCGTTGGGTCCCATGGACTTGAACACTTTCAGGTTCTTCAGATGATCACAAACCTGATCTGCACTTACAATGGGCAGTTCTTCCTCCCCGTCCCTGGCTTTGACTTCCATAACATCAGGAGTGTGGCTAGAGGCCCTTGCAGTGAAGACTGAGGTAAAGAAGTTATTAAGTACCTCAGCCTTTTCCTCATCACTTGTGACCATGTCACCATTTTCCTTTCTGAGGGGGCCCACACCTTCCCTAGTCTTCTTCTTCCCATTAATATACCTGTAGAAGTTCTTAGTATTCCCTTTAATCTCCCTGGCTAGATTCAACTCAAACTCTGCTTTGGCTTTCCTAACCAGGACTCTTGCTGCTCGAGCAGCTTCCTTATCTCCCCCCTGTTCTACCTGTCCTTCCCTCCACTTCCTGTAGAGTTTCCTTTTAAGTAATAGTGTGTCCAGTAGCTCCTTGCCCATCCAGGCAGGCCTCCTAGCATTCTTACCTGCTTTTCTCTTTGTTGGTACACAGAGCTCCTGGACACAGAGGAGGTGGTCCTTGAATACTGACCAGCTGTCCTGGGTCCCTCTTCCCTCCAGGGCTTTGTCCCACGACACTTTGGCTAGCAGATCCCTGAAGCGATCAAAATCTGCACGCCTAAAGTCTAGGGTCGTGAGCTTGGAATACTTCCTCCTGACTGCCCTGAGGATGTTAAATTCAACTGCTTCATGGTCACTGCAGCCAAGGCTGTCTCTGAGCCTCACATTGCTTACCAGCCCTTCCCTGTTGGTGAGAACAAGGTCCAGCATAGCACCTCCTACTTCCTTCCACTTACCTCATTTTAGTATCATAGTATCACAGTATCAGTCAGGGTTGGAAGGGACCACAAGGATCATACAGTTCCAACCCCCCTGCCATGGGCAGGGACACCCCACACTAGGTCAGGCTGGACAGAGCCTCATCCAGCCTGCTCTTAAACACCCCCAGGGACGGGGCCTCGACCACCTCCCTGGACAATGCATTCCAGGGCTTCACCACTCTCATGGTGAAGAACCTCCTCCTCACATCCAGCCTGAATCTCCCCACCTCCAGCTTCATTCCATTCTCCCTAGTCCTATCACTACCTGAGATCCTGAGAAGTCCTTCCCCAGCCTTCCTGTAGCCCCCTTCAGATACTGGAAGGCGACAATTAGGTCACCTCGGAGCCTTCTCTTCTGCAGACTGAACAGCCCCAACTCCTTCAGTCTGTCCTCATAGGAGAGGTGCTCCAGCCCTCTGATCATCCTCCTGGCCCTTCTCTGGACACCTTCCAGCACCTCCACATCCCTCTTGTAATAGGGGCTCCAGAACTGGACACAGTACTCCAGGTGGGGTCTCACCAGGGCTGAACAGAGGGGGAGAATCACCTCCCTTGCCCTGCTGGCCACACTTCTCCTGATGCAGCCCAGGATCTGATTGGCTTTGCGGGCTGCAAGTGCAGACTGAGAGCTCATGTTGAGCTTTTTGTCCACCAGCACCCCCAAGTCTCTCTCCTCAGGGCTACTTTCCAGCCAGTCACTGCCCAGCCTGTATTTGTGCCTGGGATTGCCTCGACCCAGATGCAGGACCCTGCACTTGCTCTTATTGAACTTCATGAGGTTGGCTTGTGCCCACAACCTCCTCCTGTCCTTTGCCTGCTGTGCAAGAGGCTGCTGGGGGGGAGGGGAGGGGGGGAAGTACCAGGCTGTCTCCCACTGAATATGAGCTTGGAGAGCTCTGTAAAGCTCATCTGGGGAAGACTTTGCTCCTTCTGCACACTGGCTCGGGAGATGTTCTTCTGGTGCACAATCATTTGTCAGCCAGAGATTCTCATCTGCCTGCCCTGACACAACAGATCCATCCCAGCTGCCTGGAGAGCCCTTCAGTGGGCTGGGTGGTTGCTGTAAGAGGCAGACAGACCAGCCCAGGGCACAAAAGAGTGGGGGAGTGCTCCCTGGGCACACAAAGGCCCAAAGCTTTGCAGGATTCTTCAGGCATATGCAGGGCACCAGAGCTGGGAATTAGGTTGAGCTTTCTGCCTGGGGGCACTGAGCAGCTGACCTCCTCCCTCCCCGGTGTGAACCAAGAGCCTTGCCCCACTCCCTCACTCCTCTGTGCTGTGCAGGATGCTTGTGTCCTTCTCCTGGTGGAGCAGGAGAGTGCCAGCAGTGCTGAGAGAGGAAGCTCCACCTAGGCTTGTCCCAGCAGGCTGGAGGGCTGAGGTGCCTGTGAGGACATGCAGGAGAGCAGAGAAGTTGCTGAGCCAAGCCTGGCTGAGGAATCTGATCCTTGGGCCTGTGGGGAGAAGTCATGAACTCCCCACGTGGTGTTTGTGAGCCTAATGCTTCATTGCTTTGGCTTTTCTCTCAGAGAATCCCCTGCTGGGTTTCTTGGTGCCAAAGGGGAACTTTCTGTGTCAAAGCAGATCTTCCCAGCTCCCCCCTTCCTTTTGAGACTTGGGTTCTTGCCAAAGGAAGGCCTCAGGAGCTGGCTGGTGCCAGGGACAGCTTTGGTTTTCGTTTCCAGCTCTGCAGCTGAGCTGAGAAATGCAGAGGTTAGCTCCTCTGGAGCTTGGCTGAGGGCTTGCAAGGGTTACTCTCCAGCCAGGGCTCAGAGAGCTGCTTCCAGCCCTGCAGCAAACAGGCACAGATCCTGCTGGCCATAAAGTTTTCCTTGGTAGCTCTCCAGGGCTGGGTTTGAACCATGGAGTAGAAAATAAATGCAGAGGAGCTCATAGGAGGTTCAGATGCCCATTAAGAAGTGCACCCTCGGTGCTGCAGACACAATAACCCAGTGCTGCTAAAATTAGCCAGGGATGGGGCTCTCTCTGTCCTTCTCAGGCTCCCAGTGCAGACTTCTCTCACATCACTGATAAACCCTGGAAACAGAGGGACTGTTCCTTCTGCAGGCTCCCTCCTCAGGAGACAAGCTGTTCCCTGGGCTGTGTCAGGATCTGCTGTGCTTCCTTCTCATCTCTTCATTCCCTCTGGTCTCCAGTGTGCAGGCTCCTCTCCCATTGCCATGGGGATGGCCATTCAGTCAGGAAGTGTTGATTTCGTGGCAGGGCAGCAGCAGGGCTCAGGTTCCTCCCAGCTCCGACTCCTGCTGAAGATCAAAACAAATCCTTCACTTTGCAACCCTCCTCTCTGGCTTCCAAGCTGCCCAGCTGATTCATTTGCTTCCTCCAGCACCCAGCAATGGCTCTTGGCAAAAATGAGACTTGGCTTCGGGCTTTTCTGGGTACCATAAATCTGAGCATGAAAGAGGGCTCCTTCTTTTTCCACCCAGCTCCTCCTCAGACCTGGAGCAGCCTGAAAAAGCCTCTTGCAGGCCTGCATTGCCACCAGCCACCACTCCTTGCCAGAGCAGTCAGGCTTGCAGTGAAAGCAGCTTCCCTCTCATGTCAAAGTGCAGCTCCCACCTTAACCTGTGCTGCAAACAAGCAGCTGCTGGCAGTGGGGCATAACCAGAAGGATAATCTATGTACCTCTCTTTTCCACTTGTCTGGCCAAGAAAGGTATCTCTCCATGACATCCAATCCTATCTCACCCCACCCCATCCCACCCCATCCCATCCCCTCCCACCCCACCCCATCCCACCCCACCCCACCCCACCCATTCTCCCCCTGTCTCCTCAGTCCTCCAGTACCTTAATCCTCCTTCACTTGTTTTTACCCCCTCTGCACCCCCTTCCCTTGCCTCCCCTTGACTCATTTCTCACTTGGTTAGTGCCTGTAGCCCAGCAGTGACTCAGGGGCTGCCTGTGGCCTCCTGTCCTGCTTGTTCTGCCAGCCAGACCCTGCTGTTCCTCTGCCTCTCGACTGTTCCTGGAACCAGGCACTTGCTGCTTGACTTTGCAGCTGGTGCTTTGCTGCTTAGGGTTCTCATTCCTGAGCATGCTGCCCCACTGCTGCCCCACTGCTGCCCCACTGCTGCCCCACTGCTGCCCCACTGCTGCCCCACTGCTTTTGTTGTCTCTCAGCTTTCAAGCTCTGTTGACCAAACCATCCCTACCCCTTTGGCAGTTTGGTGGAATGCATCCAGACACCTTCTTACTTCTGCAGTGGGAACTGAACTGACCTCCTCTTCTGACACCAGCCAGGAGTTCTGTTGCTCCAGGGAGCCCAGTCCTGGCAGAAGGCAAAGGCCTGCCCCTTTAACAAGTCTTTATTAGAATAAACCAAACCAGGTTGGAAGAGACCTTCAGGATCATGGTGTCCAACCCATCAACCAATCCAACCCACCCAAACAGCTAACCCATGGCACCAAGCACCCCAGCAAGTCTCCTCCTGAACACCTCCAGGGATGGTGACTCCACCACCTCCCTGGGCAGTCCATTCCAATGGGCAATCACTCTCTCTGTGTAGAACTTCTTCCTAACCTCCAACCTGAACCTCCCCTGGCACAGCCTGAGACTGTGTCCTCTTGTTCTGGTGCTGGCTGCCTGGGAGAAGAGACCAACCTCTGCCTGTCTACAACCTCCCTTCAGGTAGTTGTAGAGAGTGATAAGGTCACCCCTGAGTCTCCTCTCCTCCAGGCTGAGCAACTCCAGCTCCCTCAGCCTCTCCTCACAGGGCTGTGCTCCAAACCCCTCACCAACTTCGTTGCCCTTCTCTGGACTCGTTCCAGCAAGTCAACCTCCTTCCTACTCCTTCTAACCACAGCCCTTTAATCTGCCTCTAGCCCTACTCCTTCTAACCATAGCCCCTCTAACCTAGTCCCAGGCTCTCCATTGTCTGCACATCTGGGCTACCAAAGGAATGCAAACCTTCCCTCCTGACCTGCCTCTACATCTGAGTGATTGCCACAGCTTCACAGACTGCACTGCGTGGGAAGGGACCCTCCAAGGGCATCTTGTCCAACCCCACTCCACTCAGCAGGGACACCTCCAGCTGGAGCAGGCTGCCCAGGGCCACATCCAGTCTGAGCTTGAACGCCTCCAGGGATGGGGCCTCAGGCACCTCCCTGGGCAGCCTGTGCCGGTGTCTCACTGCTCTCCTTGTGCAAAGCTTCTTCCTGATGTCCAACCTGACTCTGCCCTGCTGCAGTTTCGCACCACTGCCCCTTCTGTGGGCCCATGTCCTTGCTCCCTTTCCAAGGGCAGAAGTGAAGGGAGAAGAAAAGCCAAGAGGAAAAGAGGAGGCAAAGAACTTCTCTGTGTGTTTCCCTCCTGCTCCTGCAGCATTCCCTCTTTCTTTTCCTTGGCACCCCTTAGCTAGGTAACAGTTGTGCAGATGAGAGTGGGGAAGGGAAATCTCTCCTGCACTCTGTGTTCCTTGAGGCTGCTCAGAGTGCCTTCAGAGATGGCATCGACAGGACAAAAGACCTGAGCTGGTTTGAGCCAAGAGCTGCCCAGGGCAGAAGGGCAGGAAGTGCTTTACCCCAAGGGGTAAACAGAAACCACCTGCACAGAACTGGAGGCTGAATGGGAAATGCTATTTGTCAAAGTGACCAAAGGCACAGAAGAGGCAAAGGCACCAAGGAAACAGCACAAACCAAAATCAGCCTCGGCACAGCTCTCCTCCTGGTCCTGCCAGCCCTCCTTGCTCCCTACAGCCACTGTGGAGAGGTTGGTGCTGCTCTTCCCACAGGTCAGGAGGCTCAGGGGAGACCTCATTGCCCTCTGCAACCCCCTCAAGGGAGGCTGTAACCAGGGGGGGTTGGTCTCTTCTCCCAGGCACCCAGGGACAGGAGGAGAGGACACAGTCTCAAGCTGCACCAGGGGAGGTTTGGGATGGAGGTGAGGCAGAAATTCTGCCCAGCAAGAGAGATTGGCCCTGGGGATGTGCTGCCCAGGGAGGTGGTGGAGTCACCACCCCTGGTGGTGTTTAACCAGAGCCTGGCTGAGGCCCTTGGTGCCATGGCTGAGTTGATCAGATGGTGCTGGGGGATAGGTTGGCCTGGATGAGCTCAAAGGTCTCTTCCAACCTGATTCTATTCTATTCTATTCTATTCTATTCTATTCTATTCTATTCTATTCTATTCTATTCTATTCTATTCTATCCTATCCTATCCTATCCTATCCTATCCTATCCTATCCTATCCTATCCTGCCCTTGGCCATGCTGTGAGTGCTGTGTGATTGCACTCAGGATGTCCTGTGCCACAACCTGGCCTGGCACTGAGGTCAGGCTGACAGCTCTGGAATTCCCTGGCTCCTCCTCCCAGCCATCACCTTGGCAGCTTCCAGGCCTCTGGGACCTCCCCAGTGAGCTTTGTAAGACTCCTTTAAGATTGTCCTTAATTAACTTCAGGAAACCTCATCAGAATTCCCTCCTGGTGCTCCTGTTGGCTTCCTGGGGCATCTGCCCCTGGCCTGTGCTGTGCCAGGCTCTCTAATGACCTAAACCAATGCTGCCTCCTCCTCAAGACTCCATCCTCCTGTGCTGCAGAGGATGCTTGGTGTCGCACTCAGAGGGCAGCAGCTTACCCTGTCAGCATTCTGCCCTGCCCAGCTTGTGCTCTTTCCTCTCTACAGCACAAGCTCAACATTAACCTCCTAAGGAGGGTTTTGTGGCTTTATTTCTTTTCTCATTAGCATTAATTCCCTCTCAGGTTGCTGACAGCGTTGACTCTGGGGCTGGCATGGGAAGAGAAGTGAGCACTCCCTGCAAGGAGCTGGGTAGCCTTTGTGCTCCACTTCTGACCTGCAAGGCAGAGCAAAATGCTGCTGCAGAACCCTTCTCACCTCAGGAGTGGAGCTGCTTGGGTGGAAATAGCTCAGCCTGCACACAGCTCTAAGTGTGAAAGGAGATGATGTGCTTCCACAGGCTCCCAGCTTCAGACAGCAAGAGGCCTGGGGGTGGCTTTGGGCTTATTTTACTGGCAGGAAATTGCAGCAGAGGGCAGGAAAGCTACAGGGCAGCTGCATGCTTTGTGCATCTAAACCACACAGAATGCTTTGGGCTGGAAAAGATCTCTGAGATCAGCCAATGCAACCAGCAGCCCAACACCAGCATGGCCACTAAACCATGTCCTGGAGCATTGTGTCCTGGAGCATTGTGTCCTGGAGCATCATGTCCTGGAGCACCACGTCCTGGAGCACCATGTCCTGGAGCATCATGTCCTGGAGCATCATGTCCAAGCATTCCTGGAGCACCTCCAGGGGTGGGGACTCCCCCACCTCCCTGGGCAGCCTGTGCCAGTCCCTGACCACTCTGCCAGGAAGCTAATTTTTCCTAACCTCCATCCTCACCCTCCCCTGGAGCAGCCTGAGGCCAGTTCCTCTCACTTTGTTGCTAGTGACCTGGGGGAAAGAGACCAGAAGCCACTTCACTGCAACAACCTTTCAGGGAGTCACAGAGAGCAAGGAGGACTCTGCTCAGCCTCCTCCTCTCCAAAAAGAGAAGTAAGCAATTTGTCCCCCAGCACCTCCAGGCTCTCCCCTAGGGAGCTGCTTGCAATTTGCCTCCCAGCACCTCCAGGCTCTCCCCTGGGGAGCTGCTTGCAATTTGTCCCCCAGCACCTCCAGGCTCTCCCCTGGGGAGCTGCTTGCAATTTGTCCCCCAGCACCTCCAGGCTCTCCCCTGGGGAGCTGCTTGCAATTTGTCCCCCAGCACCTCCAGGCTCTCCCCTGGGGAGCTGTTTCCCAGGAGCTCAGCCCCTCTGCTGGACTGGTGCAGGGGGTTATCCTCCCTCCACAGTGCCAGGACCCTCCAGCTGCCCTGGCTGCACCTCAGGAGGTTCCTCTGCCTAATCTCCAGCCTGGCCTGGACTGTCTGGATGGCAGCACAGCCTGGCAGCTGTCAGCCACTCCTCCCAGTTTGCTAGCACCAGGGAACTGGTGGAAGGTCCACAACATCTCCTCACCCAGATGCTGGATGAGGCTGGCTCCAGTTTCTGCCGGAGGAGGCTGAGCAGAGAGCTGGAAGCATCTTGCAGGGGCCCAGCCCCTTGTGCCTCCCCAAAGGCAGAGATCAACACTTGGAACCTTCAGGAGGTTATGGCTGTAGAGAAAGACTACAAAAGGACTTGAGTCTGCTCTGTGAGGGTCTCCAGAGGGAGAAGCATCTTGATTTAATTCCATTCCCAGCTGTTTTGAGGACAGAGTGCAGCTCACCCATCTGCAGGGCAGGAGAGCTGCCAGGAGCTGAGGCTCTGCTTGCCAGCCCAGTGCAGAGCTGAGAGTCAGTGACAGGGTTTTGACTTGGCTGCTGCCACACACAGCAGGCTTGGGACAGCACTCAGAGGGGCCCAGGGCCTCTGCTTTAGAGCAGCTGCAGCCACTGCTGTGCTGTGTGGCAGGGCATGGCCCCCAGCCTCCGAGGACCTTTCACCCCTGGCACATCAGACCCCTCAGACCAGACTGAGCTCCTGTGGGTGGCTGCAGCTCTGTGGCCAGGAGCTGTGGAGACCCCAGGGGCCTCTGACCAGGGCCCCACTTCAGATGTGCTCCCTCCTGGCTTGCAGCACATCAGGGCTGGGCAGGCCTGGTGCTACCCTCTGGAGGAGCTGCAGAGTGGGAGCCACAGGCTGCACAGCAGCAGGGATGGAGAGGCAGGGGGGGCAGAGGCAGGGGGGGCAGGGGAGGCAGGGGGGGCAGAGGCAGGGGGGGGCAGGGGCAGGGGGGGCAGAGGCAGGGGGGGCAGGGGCAGGGGGGGCAGGGGCAGGGACAGGAGAGGCAGGGATGGAGAGGCAGGGGGGGCAGAGGCAGGGGGGGCAGGGGCAGGGGGGGCAGGGGCAGGGATGGAGAGGCAGGGGGGGCAGGGGCAGGGAGAGGCAGAGGCAGGGAGAGGCAGGGGCAGGAATGGCTCCATCTTTATTCCACCCCTGAGCAAAGATGGAGCCAGAGTGGCTCAGTGGCAGGGTAAGGTGAAATGGGCACAGCAGGACATCAGGGAAACTCCACTGAAACACAAGGAAAAGCTGCTGTGGGGGTTCTCAGGCAGCACCCTGGGGCTGCTCTCTCTCTGGGCAGTCAGCTCTCCAGGTTGCCTAGAGAGGTGAGGAGGTCTTCACCGCTGGAGATGCTCAGAACCCACTGGGCACAGCCTTGGGCAATGGGCTGTAGCTGACTGCTGTGAGCAGGGACTGGATCATCTCCAGAGGTGCCACCCAGCCTCAGCTGGTCTCTGATTCAAGGACTTCTTTCCCTCTAAATCCAACACTTCAGTTAGCTCAGCAAGGGGCACAGGATCTGCTTTTGGTTCCTGTGACCTCTTACAATATGGAGTGGTACAGAAGCACAAAGCCAGAGAGTCCTTTTGGTTGGAAGAGACCTTTCAGCTCATCCAGTCCAACCATTCTCCAGCTCTGCCAAGGCTGGTGCCAAGCCACAGCCCTCAGCACCACATCCCTGCATCATTTAAACATCTCCAGGGATGAAGGCTCAACCACCCCCTGGGCAGCCTGTGCCAAGCTCTGAGAACCCTTTCAGTCAAGAGGTTTCTTCTAATCTCCAACCTGAACCTCCCCTGGTGCAACCTGAGGCCATTTGCCCTCATCCTCCCCCTTGTCAGCACACTCAGAAGCCCTGTGAGGCCCTTTGGAGGAGTTTTCACACACAGAACGTTAGGGGTTGGAAGGACCCTTGCAAGCTCCTCCAGTCCAGGCCCCTGCCAGAGCAGGGCACCTACAGCAGGAGTGCATCCAGGTGGGCTCTTAATGTCTCCAGGGAAGGAGAAGCACAGGTGCTGGACATAGTCACCAGTCAGGACCTGTGTGGAGCTCTGCTCAGGTCCCAGTGGGATATGGCAGCTCCACAGTGCCAGCTGAGCTCTCACCACGAGCTGGGGGGAAAAGGGTTTGTAAGGTCATGTTCCCTCTGCTGCCTCAGCATCCTGCACCCTGCCTGCTTCCCTCTGCTGCCTCAGCATCCTGCACCCTGCCTGCTTCCCTCTGCTGCCTCAGCATCCTGCACCCTGCCTGCTTCCCTCTGCTGCCTCAGCATCCTGCACCCTGCCTGCTTCCCTCTGCTGCCTCAGCATCCTGCACCCTGCCTGCTTCCCACTGCTGCCTCAGCATCCTGCACCCTGCCTGCTTCCCTCTGCTGCCTCAGTGTCCTGCACCCTGCCTGCTTCCCTCTGCTGCCTCAGCATCCTGCACCCTGCCTGCTTCCCTCTGCTGCCTCAGCATCCTGCACCCTGCCTGCTTCCCTCTGCTGCCTCAGCATCCTGCACCCTGCCTGCTTCCCTCTGCTGCCTCAGTGTCCTGCACCCTGCCTGCTTCCCTCTGCTGCCTCAGCATCCTGCACCCTGCCTGCTTCCCTCTGCTGCCTCAGTGTGCTGCACCCTGCCTGCTTCCCTCTGCTGCCTCAGCATCCTGCACCCTGCCTGCTTCCCTCTGCTGCCTCAGTGTGCTGCACCCTGCCTGCTTCCCTCTGCTGCCTCAGTGTCCTGCACCCTGCCTGCTTCCCTCTGCTGCCTCAGCATCCTGCACCCTGCCTGCTTCCCTCTGCTGCCTCAGTGTCCTGCACCCTGCCTGCTTCCCTCTGCTGCCTCAGCATCCTGCACCCTGCCTGCTTCCCTCTGCTGCCTCAGCATCCTGCACCCTGCCTGCTTCCCTCTGCTGCCTCAGTGTCCTGCACCCTGCCTGCTTCCCTCTGCTGCCTCAGCATCCTGCACCCTGCCTGCTTCCCTCTGTGCCTCAGCATCCTGCACCCTGCCTGCTTCCCTCTGCTGCTTCAGCATCCTGCACCCTGCCTGCTTCCCTCTGCTGCCTCAGCGTCCTGCACCCTGCCTGCTTCCCTCTGCTGCCTCAGTGTCCTGCACCCTGCCTGCTTCCCTCTGCTGCCTCAGCATCCTGCACCCTGCCTGCTTCCCTCTGCTGCTTCAGCATCCTGCACCCTGCCTGCTTCCCTCTGCTGCCTCAGCATCCTGCACCCTGCCTGCTTCCCTCTGTGCCTCAGCATCCTGCACCCTGCCTGCTTCCCTCTGCTGCCTCAGCATCCTGCACCCTGCCTGCTTCCCTCTGCTGCCTCAGTGTCCTGCACCCTGCCTGCTTCCCTCTGCTGCCTCAGTGTCCTGCACCCTGCCTGCTTCCCTCTGCTGCCTCAGCATCCTGCACCCTGCCTGCTTCCCTCTGCTGCCTCAGCATCCTGCACCCTGCCTGCTTCCCTCTGCTGCCTCAGCATCCTGCACCCTGCCTGCTTCCCTCTGCTGCCTCAGCATCCTGCACCCTGCCTGCTTCCCTCTGCTGCCTCAGTGTCCTGCACCCTGCCTGCTTCCCTCTGCTGCCTCAGTGTCCTGCACCCTGCCTGCTTCCCTCTGCTGCCTCAGCATCCTGCACCCTGCCTGCCTCCCTCTGCTGCCTCAGTGTCCTGCACCCTGCCTGCTTCCCTCTGCTGCCTCAGTGTGCTGCACCCTGCCTGCTTCCCTCTGCTGCCTCAGTGTGCTGCACCCTGCCTGCTTCCCTCTGCTGCCTCAGCATCCTGCACCCTGCCTGCTTCCCTCTGCTGCCTCAGCGTCCTGCACCCTGCCTGCTTCCCTCTGCTGCCTCAGTGTCCTGCACCCTGCCTGCTTCCCTCTGCTGCCTCAGCATCCTGCACCCTGCCTGCTTCCCTCTGCTGCCTCAGTGTGCTGCACCCTGCCTGCTTCCCTCTGCTGCCTCAGCATCCTGCACCCTGCCTGCTTCCCTCTGCTGCCTCAGTGTCCTGCACCCTGCCTGCTTCCCTCTGCTGCCTCAGTGTGCTGCACCCTGCCTGCTTCCCTCTGCTGCCTCAGCATCCTGCACCCTGCCTGCTTCCCTCTGTGCCTCAGCATCCTGCACCCTGCCTGCTTCCCTCTGCTGCTTCAGCATCCTGCACCCTGCCTGCTTCCCTCTGCTGCCTCAGTGTGCTGCACCCTGCCTGCTTCCCTCTGCTGCCTCAGCATCCTGCACCCTGCCTGCTTCCCTCTGTGCCTCAGCATCCTGCACCCTGCCTGCTTCCCTCTGCTGCCTCAGCATCCTGCACCCTGCCTGCTTCCCTCTGCTGCCTCAGCATCCTGCACCCTGCCTGCTTCCCTCTGCTGCCTCAGCATCCTGCACCCTGCCTGCCTCCCTCTGCTGCCTCAGTGTCCTGCACCCTGCCTGCTTCCCTCTGCTGCCTCAGCATCCTGCACCCTGCCTGCTTCCCTCTGCTGCCTCAGCATCCTGCACCCTGCCTGCTTCCCTCTGCTGCCTCAGCATCCTGCACCCTGCCTGCTCTCTGCCTTGACCTCTGTCTGCAGTGGCTCTCCATGGGCTCCTCCCCCATGCATTTGTCACTCCAAATCTGAGGCACTTCCTCCTCCTGGATTCCCTTGCACCCTGCAGCGATTGTTCCACACCACCCACAGCTTTGCCTACTCCTGTTTGCTTGGGAGCTGCTGCCTGGGCTGAGTTTCCTCACCCCTGTGCTGCAGTCAGTGAATAATCACTCCCCCTGCATCTTCTCCGTGGTGCTAATGATTTCATGCACCATTAAGATGTTCACCTCAGCCATGTGTCTCTGTGATGAGGAGTGCTGCTCTGCCTACTCACAAAGCAGTTGCTCTGTCCTCCCACCCCTCCTTGCCACCTCCCACCCTCCTTACTCTACCAGATGTGTCTCTGGGCTGGCAGGACAGGACCACAGGCAGTGCTCCAGATGTGGACAGCAGCAGCAGGGCTCTACTTTTTGCTGTGGTTCCTTCCCTTTCCTATGGATTTGCAATGCTTTAAGTACTGAGCAGAGACCTCCCTAGAATGAGCCAACCCCTGCCACGACCTGCTCCTGGGATGTAACAACTGAGCTGAAGGATGGGGAGCTGGGCAGGAGCAGGCAGTGTGAGCCTGCAGCACAGAAGGCCAAGGGCAGCCTGGGCTGCACCCAAAGCAGCTCTGCCAGCAGAGCCAGAGAGGGGATTCTGCCCCTTGGCTCTGCTGAGACCTCCCCTGCAGGGCTGGGTGCAGCTCTGCAGCCCTCAGCACAGCAAGGACCTGGAGCTGATGGAGAGGCTGCAGAGGAGGCCAGGAGAATGCTGAGGGGCTTGGAGCAGCTCTGCTGCCAGGCCAGGCTGAGGGAGCTGGGGGTGTGCAGCCTGGAGAAGAGAAGGCTGCAGGCAGAGCTCAGAGCAGCCTGCCAGGAGCTGAAGGGGCTGCAAGAAGGCTGCAGAGAGACTGTTGGCAAAGGGCTGTCCCCATGGCAGAGCAGCTCCAGCCCTCTGCTCCTCCTCCTGGCCCTGCTCTGGACACCTTCCAGCACCTCCAGATCCTTCCTGGCACAGTGGCTCCAGCACTGGCCCCAGAGCTCCAGCTGTGGTCTCAGCAGAGTGGAGCAGAGGGGCAGAATCCCCTCCCTGCCCTGCTGGCCACACTTCTCTTGCTGCAGCCCAGGCTCTGCTTGGCTCTCTGGGCTGCAGGTGCTCACTGCTGGCTCCTGCTGAGCTTCTCCTCCCCCAGCACCCCCAGCTCCTTTCCTCCAGGGCTGCTCTCCAGCCAGTCCCTGCCCAGCCTGTGTGGGTGCCTGGGATAGCCCCGAGCCAGGGATTATGATCTCTTATGCTACACCAAACTCTTCCCTCTTTATCTTACCCCTGGGGTTTGTGTGCTACTCTTCCCCTCCCTTTTGTGCTGGGGGGAGCAGGCAGCTCAGCCCTGATACATCCACACAGTAATATCTGCCTGCAGCTCCTTCAGGGAGCATCTCCCCATGACCTCCCCTGTCCCAGGCTCTGCCTCTCGCAGAGGCCTTGCTGCCTGCACTCTTTGCAGCTTTTGAAAGCCAGAGAGAGTTAATGACAGCAACTGGAGGCTTTTTAGGTCAAGATGAGAGTCTGGTCCCGCTCTGAGGCTCCTGATTCTGTAAACCATCCTCATGCCTGCCTTTGAGAGCAGCTGGACAGTCATCAGCGTGGTGCTCGCAGGCAGTGCCTCAACAGCCCTTAAAGCCTTCCCTTACAATGGGGTCTTGGAATACTCTGTGCTGCTTCTCCAGGGCTGTTTGCTCAGAGGGGCTTGTTCCTAACAATAGTGCCAGGAATAATGGTCCTCCTCTTCACCTGACAGCAGAGCACATGTTCAGCCAGGCTCACAGCACGCAGCAAGCCTCTTGGCTTGGCTCCCTGGCGCTCTCAAAGCGCTCTCAGCCTGGCCACAGCCTCTGAGTTCTGTCCCCACTTGGTGCTCAATTTGCACTTCATGCATTTCCTGGCTGAAAAGAGGAGGAAAACCAAGCAAAAGGCCCCAGGCAGCTCTATTCTTAGCAGAGCAGCTTGCCAGGCCTCTTTTGGCACTGTCAGCCAGTGGTTTATGGCCAGTGTCAGCCAAGGTGGCCTCCCAGAGACACAGACACGAAGCATGCTGCACCCACGGCTGGAAGCAAAGCCACATTCCTGACCTGAGTGTGTTGGAAGCTTGGGGCTTTGCTCATTCCTCTGATGATTCTTCTGCTGGGGAGGGCTTGGAGCTGCAGCCACAGCATTGTGCAATGCTCTTCTTAGAGCCATCAGCAAGCAAAGCTGTCTGGGATTAATCATCACAGCAGCTCACCGCTGAAATCTCACTGACCCCTTGGACAGGAGGGCTGGGGAGGGACTGCTCAGGATCTCAGGCAGGGGTAGGACTAGGGGGGAATGGAATGAAGCTGGAGGTGGGGAGATTGAGGCTGGAGGGGAGGAGGAAGTTCTTCCCCATGAGAGTGGTGAAGCCCTGGAATGGGTTGTGCAGGGAGGTGGTTGGGGCCCTGTCCCTGGAGGTGTTTAAGCCCAGGCTGGCTGAGGCTCTGGCCAGGCTGATCTAGTGTGGGGTGTCCCTGCCCATGGCAGGGGGTTGGAGCTGGCTGATCCTTGTGGTCCCTTCCAGCCCTGACTGATGCTATGACTATGATCTCTTCCTTCACCTCCCACCCCCCAAAAGCAGTGTTTTGTCTTCCCCAGGAGGTCAATATCCTACCACCTGCTGGCTCGTTCAGCATGAAACCAACAACAACAACAACTCACTTCTCCTGGTGGGTTGCATTTCCCCCCAGCATTGACTCTGCCAGGCCAGAGCAGCTGGAAGCAGCTGGGAGCTGTGTTTCCAAGCAGAACTGCCACGGAGTGCAATCAGCTTGCACAAAACAGGCAGCAGTTACAGGGCCTGGCAATTAGCAGCAGGAGAAGCCCCTAGGGAGAGCAGGGGAAGCTGCAGCACTCCCTGCCTGCCTCCCCCAGACCCTGTACAGAAGGGAGAGGAGACAGAAGCAGAGGAGTTAACAGCAAAGGTCAAGCAGAAGCAAGCCAGGATCCCTGCCCAGGGCAGAGCAAAGTTGTTTTGGTACAAGCAGCTTCAGCTCCTCCTCCCTCCCCCGGGACTGTTTAGAATCATCTTCGGTTTCCTCTTCACACCCAGCAGTCATCTGTTTGCATTTTGCTGCTGCTCAGCACCTTGCAAACTTCCAGAGGCACAGCCTGGAACCTCCACAGCACCACTCACCCCCTCTGCGACCCCCACCTGCCCCTGGCCCCCTCTGGAACCCCCACCCTGCCCCTCGCCCCCTCCGCGACCCCCACCCTGCCCCTGGCCCCCTCTGCGACCCCCACCCTGCCCCTGGCCCCCTGCCTGCTCCTCCCTTCGCAGGCAGCAGTCAGGGTCTGCCCGCAGCAGGACCCCCCCAGCGCCTTGGCCTCGGGCTGCAGGCTGCTGTCCCCCTGCTGCCCCGCACGGGCCTGGGGGCTCGCTGGCTCTGCTGCTTGCTCTGTGGTGCTGAGCCAAGGAGCCTGCTTCCCCAGCCCCTTGCCCCGGGGGGTCGGGAGGGCATTTTCCAGTGCAGCATGCAGAGCCTGGCTGTCAGCTTCTCCCTCTGGCTACAGCTCTGAGCTGGCTGCCCTGCTGGCAAGTGCAGCTGCAGGACACAGCCTGGGCACTGCTGCTCTGCTGCTGAGGTCTCTTCTCTTACTGCTGGCCCAAGGGACATCTTTTGCATGCTCTGTAAGCAGGAGTGCAGAGACCTCACAGAGGGAAAGCCTGCATGAAGCTAATGACAAACACCACTACCAGGGCCTGCTTTCCACACACAGCCCCTGCACAAGGCTGAAGCCAGGCAAGCAGTCAGATCTGCTGCAGAGGTGTGGGGAAGGAGCTGAGTGAGGGCAGCGCTCCAGGGGAAAGCAGCCCAGGGTGAGAGGAGCACAGGAAGTTCCACCCCAATGGCAGGAAAGACTTCCTTGCTGTGAGGGTGCTGCGAGATCAGAGCCTGTGCCTTGCCTCCCACTCACACCCAGGGAGGTGGCGGCAGCCTCACCCCTGGAGGTGTTTGCAGCCAGGCTGGAGGTGGCTGTGAGGTGTCCCTGCCCATGGCAGGGGGCTGGAGCTGGCTGACCCTTGGGGTCCCTTCCAGCCTTGACAAGTCCATGAGTCTCTCCTTTTTGCCTCTTCCTTTTCCCTTCCCCCTCCTCCCCATTTCCCCCTTCTCCATTTTCCCTTTTCTCCCCTTTTCTTTTTTACCTCGTTCCTACTTCTCTGCTTCCTTCCCCTTTCCCCCCTTCATTTCCCCTCCTTTCCCCTCTCCTCTGTTTCTCCTTTGCTCCCCTTTCCTGTCCCTCCCCCCCTTCAGGAAGATGTTTGTAACTTCCAAAGGACGTGGCAGACACGAGTGCTAGTGAAAGCTGATCACTTTTATTGATGTGAGAAGCGGCCCCCAGGGACCAGGCAGGCTCCATGCCGAGCAGGGATGGACATTGACAGTGCACAGGGCTCAGGCAACAGGGGAGACAAGGCTGCGGGGAGAGCAGAAAGAGATTCAGTTCCCAGGGGCCGAGTGGCTCTCACCCGCGGGGGGAGCTCAGGCAGAGCCATGAAGCCCAGGAGGCAGGGGATCAATATTCACAGCTGGCTGTGCCCCCGGGGGCAGTGCTGTGCAGCAGAGGCTGTGGGGCACTCTCATGTGCCAGGCATGGCTGGCTGCTGGCAGGAAGGCCTCATGGTCCGGGGCTGGGCTGCCTGCAGCGCTCCTGCTGCCAGGCACTGGCTTGGTCCTGGGGAAACTGAGGCACAGCAGAATCCTGGTTGCAGGGGGAAGCAGGCTTGGCTCCAGCTCCAAGGCTCATGGCTTCTCTTGCAGACAACTTGCCCTGGAGCCAGGAACCTGCTGGAGTGCCTCCACTGCCTGCACTGCAGACAGAGGCTCACTGCTGAGCAAGAGCACTGGAGCCAAACCCTTGCTTGGGTCTGGGGGAGGCTTTCACATGCTTCTTGTGCCACTCACTCCTGTTCACTCCTGGCAGCCAGGGAATCATCTCCTTTCTCAGGGCCACACACAGAAGGCCCTCTCAAAACAGGGTGGGCTTCAAGCCCCCAGGCATCAGTTCAGCACAGCTGCCAGGGTGGGATTTGATGTCCAGGTACAGTAAAACAAAGAGATGGCCTTAAAGACGCTGGCTTGGTGGGGTGGGAGGGGTCCCTGCCCAGGGCAGGGGGCTTGCAGCCAGGTCACAGAATCACCAGAGTTGGAAGGGGCCTCTAAAGGTCATCTGGTTTAACCCCCTGCCTCCCTCCCCATCCCCCCCTGCCCCCCCTTCATCTTCCCAAAGCAGCTCAGAACTGCTCCCTCTACCCCTGCCTGAACAGCTCCTGCTCCACCACTGCCATTCCTGCACCGCACTCGATGATCCTCCAGGTCTCTTCCAACCTCAGTGATACTGTGGGGCAAGACCCTCAGCCCCAGCCAGCACCCGTGGAGGATAGTGGAGCAGTTGTCAATGTTGGCCCTAACAACCGGGGGGCCACCAGGCCCCCCGGCCTTTGGAGTCACCACCACCAGCACCCCGTGCGCACCAAGGGCACTCACCGGAGACGAGAGGAGGATCCTCAGCCCAGAAGGGCTCAGCTTAGGGCTGCTGCCCCTCCTGGCGGTGTTAAATAGGGGAGTGGGAGGGGAGGGCAAAGAGTCCACACCTGGGGAGGGAGGAGGCTCCAGGAGAGCCCAGGTGCTGTGGGTTTGAGGAGAAAAAGGGGGAAAATGGGGCAGGAGGGGTGGCAAAGGGGCAGAGTGTGGCAGCAGTGTCACTGAGAGAGAATGGAGGTGAAAATGATATTGAGGCATGAATGATTGGCTTGGGGTGAGTGCCAGAGGCTTCCTCTGGCCAGCTCCAGGAGCTTCCTCTCCCCTTGGATGTCAGATGATTTACTGACAAACCCAAAGATGCTTCTGATAGGCCAATAGTGAGGTCAATAAACAACCAAACAGCCCCCACACAGCCTCTGCTGAGCTGATTGCACAGCTCCCAGCTCAGCACACTCTGGGTCTCAACCTGGGCAGGATGTGGGTGGGTTTTGGGGGGCTGTTTTCCTGCCCATCTGTGTGTGGGGAGGGGGCTTGCTTCTGAGAGCAGGCTGTGTGAAGCCAGGACACTGCTGGGATGAAGAGGAGCTAATGGCTTCAGCTGGCAGAGCTGAACTCCCCTGCAGCTACACAGGAGCAGTCCCTGCCCCAAGGAGCCCTGTGGCCTCTCCTGTGTGAGTGTGGAGACAACCTGAGCCTGGGATGGAAGCCCTTTGGTCTCCAGGCACAAGTGCAGGAGTTACAACGGAGAGGAAAGAGAAGAGAGAGCTCTTCCAGCAGGAGAGCTGCACTGCTCTGCCAGGAGAGGTTCTCTGGTGCCAGGCCATGGGCATCAGATCCAAATGTGAGCAGGGGGGGATCTCAAGGGCTGCCTGCACTGGTGCCTGCTGCTGTCCCTCCCCAGGGGCAGGGCCCTGCACTCATCCTTGAGCTGCCTGTTCTCACCCCTAGCAGTGAAACCTGAGGGGTTTTACCCTGAGGCTGAGTGCCAATCCCCTCCACCCCCGTGGCTCTGGCTGTGAGCCCCCCTCAGATGTTCCTCATGTGCTTTGTTTCAGACTTGTGAGGACCTCAGAGGCTGCAGCTTGCCTGAGGGACAGGGAAGGATCTGTGCCCCTCATTTCTCAGACTCTGAGCTGCAGGCAGAGTGAGACCTCAACAGCAGCAGCTCCTGGCAGCTGAGGTGTCAGAGGGCTCAGGTGGCCTGGGGCACTTCAAGCCTCTGGCCCTTGAAACGGCCCTGGGCAGCTGTGTGCAGGCAGCTGATGCCCACTCCAGAGGGGTGGCAGCAATCACCTGGAGCTGGGCAGCTAGAGAGGCATGGCAGTTTGCATGGCAGCTCAGTGCCAAGCCTGGGTTAGAGTCAACAGGAGCTCAGTTCAGAGGGGCAGCTGGGGGCATGCTGCCTGGTGCTGCATGGCACCCCAGGGCTGTTTTTGACATGCAGGGAGAGTGTGCAGCACAGCTGGGGTGGCAAGCTGAGGTGGCATCAGCTCAGGCACAGACTGACATCAGCTCAGGCACAGACTGACATCAGCTCAGGCACAAACTGACATCAGCTCAGCCCTCAGGCACAGACTGACATCAGCTCAGGCACAGACTGACATCAGCTCAGCCCTCGGCCAGAGGGGTGCCAAAGGCCCTGCATGGTTGTCCTCTTTGCAAGCAGTTCAGAGGCTTGCCTGCATCACAGGCTCACAGGAGGTGAGGGGCTGGAGGGGACCTCTGGAGAGCTGCCAGCCCAAGCCCCTGCCAGAGCAGGAGCAGAGAACCCAGCACAGGGCACACAGAACACATCCAGATGGGTGCACAGCAGGTGGGCTGCAAACTTAGCCTACCAAGTACAGAACTTCAGCAGCCACAACCTACTGGGCAGGACTCCAGGGCAGAGTATCACTGCCTGACACCCTCCAGAGTCCCTCCCCAGCTTTCCTGCAGCCCCCTGCAGATCCTGGAAGGCCACAATGAGGTCTCCTGGGAGCCTTCTCCTCTCCAGCCTGCACAGCCCCAACTCCCTCAGGCTGTGCTCACAGCAGAGCAGCTCCAGCCCTCTGCTCCTCCTCCTGGCCCTGCTCTGGACACCTTCCAGCACCTCCAGAGCCTTCCTGGCACAGAGGCTCCAGAGCTGGCCCCAGAGCTGCAGCTGTGGTCTCAGCAGAGAGGAGCAGAGGGGCAGAATCCCCTCCCTGCCCTGCTGGCCACACTTCTCCTGCTGCAGCCCAGGCTCTGCTTGGCTCTCTGGGCTGCCAGTGCTCACTGCTGGCTCCTGTCCTCTCCATCCTTCTTCTGTCAAGCTGGAACTGCTCTAAGCCTTCAGTCAAACAACCCCTGAGCTCCCTGCACAAACACACTGCCTGCTGGTGCTTTGTAGGCAGCAAGTGATGCTGGGCAGTGCAGGGAGGCACAGAGCTGCCAGGACAGGGCTGGTAACAAGTCAAAGCCTGCTGAGGGGCAGCACTGCAGGCAACACTTTGCACTGGAGCAGTTCACAGGTAAAAGGCAGAGGGTGGGGAGTCCTGTCCAGCTCTCACAAAGCTTGACTGCAAGGGCTCTGTCCTAAACAGTGGTCAAAGTCTTGGCATCACATCTGGGCTCTGAGAACAGGGAGCAGCTGGATTCAGAGCCAGCTGGGGGTCCCCAAAGTGCACCTTGGCTGCTGGAGGCCAGGTGCAGCCCAGGTGTGTGCTTCAAGGATGCAGCTATGGCTGAGACAACAAAAGCAGTGTCTTGACAGCACATTTTCCTCCCCTTGGAACTCAGCCACTTCTCCTCTTCCCATCCCAACTGCCTCCAGGGAGAGAAGCAGCTGAGGAATTTTTAACAGCTCCAGTCAGTATTTTTTTTGCAGGGGAATCTTGGCAGCTGCCTCTGAAAGGCACCCACAGCTCCTCAGGATGCAGGGTGCCAGCTCATCACCAAGCCAGCTCTCACAGGATGCTTTGGGCCTGGGGGTTTCCTCCCAGCAGAAATTGCTGCTGCAGGACCAACTCTGAGAAGCCTTTGCCTTGTCCTGCCTGCTCTGGGGGCTTGCTTCCTGCAGGGGTGACCTCCTGACACTGAGTCCCAGCTGGCAGAGTTCCTTGCACAGAGCCAGGCTCGGGTGGCTTCTCTCCAGGCAGCAGCACCCAGGGTGTGATTCATGCTGCAGGAGGAAAGGGAGAGGGCTGTGGGAAGGACTGGGGCTGTTCAGCCTGGAGAAGAGCAGGCTCTGGGGGGACCTTGTAGCTACATTTCAGTACCTGAGGAGGGCCTGCAGGAGGGCTGGGGAGGGACTGCTTGGAGGGGTAGGACAAGGGGCAGTGGTCTGGAACAGGAGCAGGGCAGATTTGGGTTTGGGGCTGAGCTGCTGGAGATCAGCTCTGGGAAACAGGACCTGGGAGTCCTGGGGGGTGGGAGGTTGACCAGGAGCCAGCAATGTGCTCTGGGGGCCAGGAAGGCCAAGGGCAGCCTGGGGGGGATCAGCAGGGCTGTGGTCAGGGGGTCAGAGAGGTTCTCCTGCCCCTCTGCTCTGCCCTGCTGAGGCCACAGCTGGAATCTTGTGCCCAGCTCTGGGCCCCTCAGGGCAGGAAGGAGCTGAGCCAGGGACTAGGCTAAAGCTCCCCCTTCAAGCTGTAACACCTGGTACAGGCTTTCTCCTGGAGAAGAGAGGAGGGTTCAGCAGTTTCCCTTCCATGTAAGTGGTGGCAAAGTCCTTGTTGGAAAGCAAGCAAGCTCCTGGGGTGACCCAGCTGTAGCCTTAGACTCCCTGGGGTTGGTTTTTCTCTTTCACTGAGCAGCAGCAGATCTTGGTGGAAGCATCTGAAGGTGAAGCCTGGAGACTGTGATCCTCTCTTTGCAGCTTCTGAGAGATCTGTTGCCTCCTTCTCTCTTTTCTTCTTCAGAGCAATCTCATCTTAGAGGGCTTTGATCATCCTCTCTCTCTTGAGTCAGCCTCAAACCATTCCCACCAAAAAAGCCCTACCCAACCCAAAAGCCTGAGAGGAGGAGAGTCCTCTCCTACCCCTAGAGGAAACTGCTGCAGGCTGTGCAGGGAAAACATTCAGAGGGCAGCCTGGAAGCCCCAGAAGCAGAGAGGCTGTAGGTAAAGCTTCCTTCCTGCACACTAGGAGCTGTAGGTTTATTCTGAGAGCACTTGGGTGGAGGTTTTGCTTTCCATGGCAATGGTGTGAAATGTACTTCCTATAAGCACAAAGCAGGCACTGGAGGTTTGTCTTGGAACCCCTCAGACTGTGTTACTATTTTCCCATGGAAGTGCTGTAAAGCACACTTTGCATGAGCAGCAGAGCAGGCACTGGGGCTTGGGTTGACACCACTCAGGTGCAGCGATTATTTGCCATGGAAAATGTGCAAAGCAGGTTTTATACCAGCAAAGAAAGCCCCAAATGTCCTCAGCATTAGCTTAGCCCAGCACCACAGAGCAGCAGAGGCTGGGAGGGAGCCCCAGAGAGCATCCAGTGCAGCCCCTGCCAGAGCAGCAGCACCCAGGGCAGGCCACACAGCAATGCAGCCAGGGGGGGTTGGAAAGGCTCCAGAGCAGGAGACTCCACAACCTCTCTGGGCAGCCTGCTCCAGGCCTCCCTCACCCTCACAACAAAGAACTTTCTCCTCCTGGGCAGCTGAAACCTTCTCTGCTCAAGTTTGTCTCCAGTGCTCCTTGGCTTCTTGCTGTGCAGCACCCACAAGAGCTTGGCCCCCTCCCCTTGACCCCCAGCCCTCAGCTCTTGAGAGACATTGAGCAGATCCCTCTCAGCCTTCTCCTCTCCAGGCTAAACAGCCCCAGGGCTCTCAGGCTCTCTTCCCAGGGGAGATGCTCAAGTCCCCTGAGCATCCTCCTGCCTCTGCCTTGGGCTCTCCCCAGCAGCTCTCTGTCTCTCTCGAGCTGCCTTCAGAGAACAGTGGGAAACAGGCAGCAGCCAAGGGAGGGGAAGCAAAAAGAAAGAAAGAAGGAAGGTGCTAAAGTCATCCAGGTCCTGCTGTGCCCAGGGCATCCTGCAGGGCTGATTCCTCAGCCTGCTGCAGCCTCCCACTGCAAGGCTGTGCCTGCTGGGTCCTGCTGCAGCCTTCCCACTGCAAGGCTGTGCCTGCTGGGTCCTGCTGCAGCCTCCCACTGCAAGGCTGTGCCTGCTGGGTCCTGCTGCAGCCCTCCCACTGCAAGGCTGTGCCTGCTGGGTCCTGCTGCAGCCCTCCCACTGCAAGGCTGTGCCTGCTGGATCCTGCTGCAGCCTCCCACTGCAAGGCTGTGCCTGCTGGGTCCTGCTGCAGCCTTCCCACTGCAAGGCTGTGCCTGCTGGGTCCTGCTGCAGCCTCCCACTGCAAGGCTGTGCCTGCTGGATCCTGCTGCAGCCTCCCACTGCAAGGCTGTGCCCAGGGCATCCTGCAGTGCTCCCCACCCGTGCTGGTGCAGACACCTTTCTGTGGCTGAGGGTTTTGCTGCACTGGGAGCTGGAGGGAAGCTCCAGCAAGCACCAGACTTCACTCCTTTAGAGGTGGGGTCCATCCCTCCCCACACCATGGAGCACTCTGCCCTCACAGCGATTCCCAGTGCCCTGCTTCTAGGGGAGTTTGAGTTTTCCTTCATCAG
>NW_027142508.1:0-95000 GCF_026170545.1 Melanerpes formicivorus
ATTTCTTCATACTTGGGATGTTTGGAAAGCAGAATAACTGAAAGTACTTTCTTTTTTTGTTGTTGTTGTTTGGTTGTTTTTTTGTTTGCTTGCTTGTTTGTTTGTTTGCTTGTTTTTTGGAGGGGGTGGTGTCGGTGTTGTTTTGTTGTAAAAAATTCACCAGAGAGAGTATCTTCTTCAAAATTCAATTCATCTTCTTGAGTGCTAGTGTTTGCTTTGGGAGCACTACATTATTGGATTGTATAGTACATGTTTGGAGCTATATATCTCCCTGTCTCCCCAATGTATTCACATCTGAAGAGCCTCTGTGTGAGCTATTCTACCTAAAGGCACATATAACATTTACCTCAACTGGTATTTTAAGTGCATGTCAGAGTAGAGGAATGTGATTCAGGGATGCACAGACCTAACAATAGTCAGGTTTGTTGATTTTTTATTTGTCTTTTATTTTTTTTTAGTTGAAAAGGAATATGTTTATTTGGATGAAGTGACAGATTATATGGTAATAAAAATAGCATGAAAGTTGATACTTTGATTATACTTAGCTGCTTGGAAATTCAGTGAGACTTCCTGTAGATGTTGTTTTATATACTATTTCTATGATATTATTTTTCTTTCAGGAACACGTAGCATGCCTTCGGTTTATAATTCATCCATGCAATATATTAAATTCTGTCAACTTAGACACTACTGACCCACTCAGCATAGATAGAGAAGGTGAAAGAATCACTATGCCTAAAGCACTTTGAGAAGTGAATCAATCTTCTCAAATCCCCAATAGACTAGCACAGTCACTATGTCTAACCAGAAAAATTGATCCTATGCAAAGATGAAATGAGAGTCTGATTGACAGGAAGGGATTTATATAGCTTCTCAAATGTCCTCAAAAATTGGGGAAGGCTGCAGATTTTTTTCAAGACTACCTTTCCCAAGTTCTAGCCAGGGAAGGCAAAACCATAAAAGTACCAATATTCCTGCTACAATTCTGAACAGCCATGACTTTTTTCTGTCATAGATGCTTCAATGCCAGATTATCTTTCATTATAGAGGAGTTCCAGCTATTATCTGGTAGGTATTCTAATTTGAAAAGCCTGCTTATGTACTACTGACTTTTTTAAGACCTGTAAAAGAATGAGTTCATAATAAGTAGTAATAAAAGAAGCAAATGTTAGCATCACAAAGTTTGTGATGCAGTTTTATAACCATTTGACCATTTTCCATATTTTGGTTATGAAAAATGAAGCTGTAACTGTCAGTTGTGGTTGAAAATAGCAGCAATTTGAACATTCAAATAAAATACAGGAATTTTATAAACAAATATATACTTTGATGAGAATGTTCAGTTTCAATGCCCAAGTTGTTGGGTTTTTTTAATGCTTGAGTTATTTTTCTGACTCCTTTCTCAGTGTTTAGGCCTGGACACAACCAACTAAAACAATTATAATTACATATTAGGTCTCAAGCTGCGCCAGGGGAAGTTTAGGCTCAAGGTGAGGAGAAAGTTCTTTACAGAGAGTTGTTAGCCATTGGAGTGGGCTGCCCAGGGAGGTGGTGGAGTCACCGTCCCTGGAGGTGCTCAAAAGGGGATTAGATGAGGCACTTGGTGCCATGGTTCAGTAGTCATGAGGTCTTGGGTGACAGGTTGAGGTCTTTTCCAACCTTATTGATTCTATAATTCTATGATTCTATGAATTGTTTTAGTCTCTGGGCTGTGAAGTATTCTCAATAAGTAAGTGTACTTCTGTCTCTGATGTTCTGTGTAAAGTATATATTTCACTTTCCCATGAATGAAGCAAACTTCAGTCCCTGTAGCACAGAACAATATAGTACCCTATTTGGCATTACAAGCACAAACTAAGAAGTTAAAAACTGCATCTTACTTCAGTAGTGACAGATGCTTTGTGCACATTGAGCTGTAGCAATGCCCTGCTATTTGAATAATTAGTGTATTGAACTATTTGTTTCATAGCACTAGTGACCATAATGGGGCTTATAACAAGGAACACCTGGATGATTTTACTCTTGCTAAATTAAAACATTAACATTTATAAATCACATAAACATAGATACCGTTTTGTTAGGTTTGTGTTCCAGTATCAAGAGCCACAGAAACGAAACATGGTCTTCAAGCTGTTTAATGTGTCAGGAAAGAATTCAAGCACATATTGTCCTAGACTGAAGCCACTTTTGTCTATAATGGACTGGAATATGGCAAACTGTTTCACTGAACCTGACTGAAATGCATTTTAAAATTTTTGATAGAAGCTTATATTACTTCCTCTATCTGCATAAATTTTCCGTGGTTATGAATTATCATTATTTTATACACAGGATTTACAGCTGTGAAACCCAGGAGTATTGGCCAGACCTTGACTGTGAGCAAAAGTGATATATAAGGCCTATTAGTACAGCCAGAAAGAACTAGCTAAGACTTCAGGAAGGCAAGATCTTCTTCAGGACTGATGGGTTACACCCATCCTGGAAGCAGCGGGGAGGGTGGGGCTGGGGGGAAGGTGGGCTTGTAAGAGCTTCTGCCCTCCATGGAGGGTGTTCTCCCTCTGGGAAACTGACTTAGTCTGTTCCACTCCCCCTCCCTGTCCAGCAAGCCTATGAAAAGGAGGACACTGCAGCCATTCTTTTCCTTCTGCCTTGCAGGGACAAAAGAGAGTTGCTGCTGGCTTGCTGCTTCTCCGCCACATGGTCTTCCCTGCTACTTCCACACCTCTGCAAAGGACTGGTTATGTATTTCATACTTTTTCCCATCCATCCTTGTTCCTTACCCTTGTAAACCCTACATGTTATTTTTTTTTTTTATATATATATATATATAGATAGATAGATAGATAGATAGATAGATAGATATATTCTTTACCACTCTACTTCCAAGCTGACTCCAAATTATTTCTTGGTGGATTTGCTCCTTCCCTTTCTTTTCCTTTCTATTGGGAATGAGGAGGGGGGAGCGGGGGAAGGATTCTCAGCCTTGTCCCCATATGAGTTCTTAAGTCCCAGTTAAGGCTCAAACCACCACAAGGACTAATAAAGGAAAAGGTAAATAGATTACCTTCCTAAGGCCTACTGAAAGATATGAGCTCTTATGTGCAAACTTTCTTCTAAATACTCTAACAGGCTGCAGTTGTAAAGTTTATTATCAGCTTTGCATGCTGCAGTAGCACCCATTCTTTCTCTTGAATTGTGTAATATCAAACAAAGTTGGTGAGGGGTTTGGAACACAAGCCCTATGAGGAGAGGCTGAGGGAGCTGGGGTTGCTCAGCCTGGAGGAGAGGAGACTCAGGGGTGACCTTATCACTCTCTACAACTACCTGAAGGGAGGTTGTAGACAGGCTGATGATGGTCTCTTCTCCCAGGCAGCCAGTACCAGAACAAGAGGACACAGTCTCAGGCTGCGCCAGGGGAGGTTCAGGTTGGATGTTAGGAAGAAGTTCTATACAGAAAGAGTGATTGCGCTATGGAATGGGTTGCCCGGGGAGGTGGTGGAGTCGCCGTCATTGAAGGTGTTCAGGAGGAGACTTGATGGGGTGCTTGGTGCCATGGGTTAGATGTTTGGGTGGGTTGGATTGGTTGATGGGTTGGACGCGATGATCTTGAAGGTCTCTTCCAACCTGGTTTGGTTTATTCTAATAAAGGTTTATTCTAATATCCTATGCAAATCCCCCTTTAATTTTTCTGTAATAACACAATATTCTACACAAACTTGTTACTAGTGGTTGTTATGTCACATTAGCTAAGATTCTTTACTGCATATATCAAATATTACTCAATTTACAACTTTCTGTTTTTATTTTGGTTTGGTTTGGTTTTGATTTGTTAGGATGCACCACTTAAAAATGGTAGGCAGTGGATTTCTGTCCTTCAAACAATAATTTATAATGGATATACATGACTCTAAACTTCAGCATTTTTAAGTCTTAAAATATTTTATCAAGTTAAAAAACTGTTTAGATAATTTTAAATTAAATGTAAACATAGGACTACTGAGACAATCAGGTTGTTGTGAATTTTTTTGCTTGTTTTGGGGTTTTATTGTGTTTATTTTGGTTTGTCGTTTGGGCTATTTTACTTTTTATTCCTCTTTCTTTTCTGTATGTTTTGACAGCTTTGAAATTCTCACCACTGTATTACACAGGAACTTCTGAGCTCAGCAGATATTTCTAAACCTCCTACAGATAAACCCAGGTTTGAGTGCCACTCTCTGAGCACCAAATGTATAATTTAGCAATCAGATTTTATATTTGCTTTGGCATGACTCTGAAAACCATGCACATAAAATTTGTTATATTTTGTGCACATTTTAATATCTAGCAGTATATACTTACATGAGTTTAACATTTAAATCTACGTAACCATCACCATTTTTATGCATATTAACAACTGTTCACTACATGTATTTTTATTATAGTCAATAACCAAAATCATAGATATGTACCTAATCTATCCTAGAGCTCTTTCCCCCTTCCCCACAGTAGAATTAATTTCAGTGTTTATTGTCAATACCATCTAGATTTGTCCTTACCTTATGTAAGTATTATGCTTCAGGTTTTCTTTTCAAGTAGAGGCAATATCTACACTTTACAAACATTTGTGTGTGTGTTGCTTTTAGTTTCTTTTCCTTCTTTCACCTGAAGAAATCTCTGCAAGATGCATCTGACTTCCCAATAACAAAGTGCAACTTCTAGTATAACTTACTTAAATTAAACTTCAACCCAAGATTCACAAGAAGTAAGTAAGGACAGAACAGGGACCAAAGTCTTAATCTACAAAGCAGAAATCTAACTTGCTTGACATGCAGTATCTTACTTGGATGTCAACAGATGGTTTCAAACTGTAGCAAAGGTTGAATTTCCTTGACATTTGAAGCACAGTGGTCTTTAACATCTGCTGTCCCCTGATATGTGTTTGACAGCTCATTTTAGCAAGGGATACACAACATCGTATGGCTATTTTTTTTCCCCAGCTTGTACAGCTGGGAATGACCTACCCACAAAGGAGAATACCATCACAGTTTTAGCTGTTTTTTCAATTGTTTCAGCAACTTTTAACATTTACAATTAGAGGTCCAATCTTCTATAGAAAAAAAAAAAAAGAAGAATACTTTACACAATAGCTCTTTTTCATTGTTTCAGAATACTTGAACTGAATATTGATTTTCTTGTATAAATGTCATTTACAAGAAAATTGCTTCAGCAGAAACATGGATGGAAGCAAATAATTCTAACAGAAAATATTAATATACCATTTATTGAACCATGTTTTAAATCCTATGCAATTGTTGCATTTAAATATTTTTTCCTTTTCATAAAATAAAGTAAGAATCCAAGTAAAAGAGGATATAAAGAAGCTTTTGCCATCTTGTCAACATAGCAAATAGCATTTGTTAAAATAGATGTCTTAATTGTGAACATTTACTGTTTAAATTTTTCAGGTGTAAACAACTGCCAATTCAATTCCAACACAACTGTAATAAGATGGAGATATGTTGAATTTATGACTTTGCTCCCTACTTCATCTTCCTTGCCAAGATAAAGACTTCTATCCACAAGGGGAATCGGGTCAGTGAACTGAGATGAATGCAGAAGAGTACAATGTATTCATTAGCAAGAAACATATCCCAACTGTTAGATCCCAAATTTCTTTGTTAAATGATGAGATACCTTCCCAAGGAAGGGTGTTTAACTTTGTGGTTGCCTTCAGCTGGTCAGAAGATTACTCTGCCATTACTTGTCATCTCCACTTACTGACATAGCTGAAAACTTCTCATGATGAATGGGAAGTAATGGATTTTATTTTGGTTGGTTGTTTTGCTTTTCCCAGCCAATCAAGAAGAAAAGAAATATGAAAAATTAAGATTAGTAGGAGTTATTTTCCACTACTACCCTGGTCTGCAGTGTTTTCAAATTATTTTCATCAGCTTCCCTGTTGTGAAGAAAAACTGTTATTCAGTTCAAATAAATTAACTCTTTTTTTTACTATTTGTACTTTTCAGTGACCCTTGTCTAAAACAATAGGCAACTTTTGATAGAAAAAGCAGAACAAATACATCTGACACAGGAACCTTATCAGATGAAGACAAATTTCTGAAGTTTTTAGATATAAAGTTGTTACAAGATCTTCAAGTCTTAAGGAAATAATTCCAGAGTTTGAGTCTAGAATTAACACCAGCAGCACTAAGTTTGTTTTTTTATTTCAAGGCAAATGCATTGAAGAATTTTCATATGAGACTGCCCAAGGCAGAAGACATGTCCCCTATAGGTCTTTTCTCATATCTTTCAATTCTGTGTCATTTGTCTTAGTCAACCTGTGTCAGTTCAGATGGCACTAAGTATCAGTGTGAGGATAATTGAATCAAGTCAAAATTACTTTATGTATCTTACTGGTAAGTTATTAAATTCAAAGGATATCTATTAAAATCAGGGGACAGTAACACAAGATATGAGTAACCTTTCAACCTTAACCATTATGTGTTTTTTTGAAAACATAGTGATAAGTGCTGTATTTAGATTGTATTTTGCCCTGAATTCTGACACTGGTAGTGTTCCCCAGGTCTGCTTGATTTATTAGTAGAGACATAGCCCAAAGAGCCTGTATATTTGTAATGGGTTGGGGCAGACTCCCCTCCCCACCACGCGCAGGAATAACGACTCAGACAAAGAGATTGCAAAAGTGATGGAAAGTTTAAATAGAGAACAGTGAGTGCGTGCAAAGAACTAGAAACACAGTGACAAGAAGAACCCCAAAACAGACCCAGAGAGATCCCATCCTCATCTGAGGGTGCACCCAAAACCCCCAGAGCTCCTCCTTCCCCCCGCCCCCCGCCACTGCTAGGCTAGTCTCAGCTGGCCAGATCTGAGACTGCCCATGCCCCCGTGGCCTTGGGCCTAACCAGGCCTATGGCCGGGAGATCTCTCCCCCAGTTACCGGGCGGTGAAGAGGAAGGAAAGAGGAAGTGAAGACCCCGCATGGACATTTTATAGGGAAACAGGGCATTATGGGAATGAAATACCTGCCTGTGACCACCCCCTGGGCTGGGCACACCCCTTGGGACCTCCCAGGTGTGTTCTGTGCAGTGGCATCCAGGCCAGCACCCAGCGTAAACCACCACAATATTCAATCAGTTGGTAGAATTTTGTGGCACCAAATGTGTACAGAATAACACCAAATGGTGTGCAACAGATGAAATCTGTTCAATCACTATTGTCTGCTGATGGCAGACACCCATTCACTGCCAAGAGCTGGTTCGTTGGCAGTGTAAGCTCATGTACTAAGACAAACTGCTACTCATACTGACTGACATACATTTTGTAAGTGTATGGTTGAAAAAAATAAAAATTTCTGATCTCTGCAAACAGTCAGGAGACATAACATGAACATTCACTCTTGTCTGCAGGGGAGAAAAAAATGTCACTCAAACACTGACAGCTTTAATCCATAAATTCCTGCTGTCTGCCATTGAACATGCTGAATAGGTATCCAGTTCATATGCAGATACCTTAGCAAATTTTAAATCTCAGCTCTTACATTCCTTCAGAGAATTTTTTGTAAATAATTGCAAGACTTTTACTTTGACATATCAGGATAGCTTAACTTCATTATTAACATATATAATCTTCATACATATAATAAATCAGTTTTGCTGTCTTTGAGCTCATTGTAGCCACAGCAGAGTTTCTACCCTCAGACATTCAATCTTAGCCTGCACTTTTTTTTTAAAGGTGAATAAAGTTAATGAACTGATACACTAGATATTCTTTGATTTGCAAATCACTCCATTCCTATATACTGTTTTCAATGTTCAGGGGTTTAAAGTGTTTTTATCACAAACCTGTCAATAAAATGTGGAGTCTAGTTTACTGATTCCTTATGTTTTCATTACAATAATTCTGCAAATTTTAGCAAAGCTGTCATTAGGGAGGAAAATGGCTTAAAAATATGGAACATCTTCATTGTTAGTTAAATATTTAGATACAGATGAGTCAGGCCTATTTATTTTGTATTAAGCTTTTGAACATTTTTGATAATGTGCTACAAATGAACAGATCATTAACTACAAGATTGACTTAAATCATGTTAAAAATCCCCCTTGCTATTAAAGAAATTAGACCATCAAATGACAGACAAATCCAGAGTAATTTGGAATCTGGTAACTCTTTTTCATGGGCTGTTCTCTTTCTGCTGAATGTTGTGGGAACCCAAAAGAGGAAGTGATAACAGAATGTTGAGATGGCCTTCATGTCTATGAGGCCCTGGAGATGACAGGAAATGCTGCACCTGCAAACTGTGTAAGAAAAGGATGGGAGTAAAAAATAAGTGTGTTGCACCTTTGAAATGGATGGGACAGCAACTGGGGAGAAAGGCACCTGTTAAAATAAAGATAAATCAGTGGGCTTAAGGAGCCAGGCTGTGGGAAAGTGGAATTGAAACATTCACATATGTCTCAATAAATGGACACTAACTCCTCAGGTCTGGGTCACTTCACCCACCCTGCAGCCAGTGGTCACCTCCTCACAACCGGTCTGTTGGCCTGGGATCAACGTATTGCTTGATGCACTCAGGAAAACCCACAGAAGGTCACTATACACACATAGGTGAAAAAATTCATATTTGGATTTATTGCTTGTGTCCCATGTGTCTCCCATGCTAAACTGCCGTCAGTGATTTGCATTATTCACAAAATAAAGGTTTCCTATTGTCAGAGACTAAATCTTGTCTCTCTTGATGTGACTGAACAAAGATAAAATCACTTTTGCTGCTTGCCCAGACAATAACTGATGTGTATTGGGCAGAGGCCACTAGAACAACTCTCTGGAAGGTACATAGATAAAGGTTGCTCACCAGACTGCAGCTGCCCTGGAAATAACAGGCAGAGGCCACTGCTATTGATACTCTCTGGAATATGCATATTCACCACCTGGACTCATACCTAAAAACTCTGGCTCAGTAGAAGGAAAACACAGGAGAAGGAAAACACAGAAGAAGGGAAAGACCTGGACAGTGCCGCTGAGAAGGAAAACATGAGAGAAGGAAAAGACTGGAGCAATGCTGCTCTGAAGAAAAATAGAGAGAATACCAGGAGAGAAAAAATGACAGAGCCATCACCATGGAGCCTGGAAGAAGACGACCAAGAGGAACCCTCTCTCCGTGCCCTAAGTTCTGCCTGCTACAACTCATGGAGCTGACAAGGCTGCTCAGAGGACAGCATAGCCAACAAGGACAGTATCTCCTCCCTTCCAAAGCTGCAGCAGCCTTCCTCCACAGACTCAAACTGTCTTGGGGCGTGAGTGGTGTGGTTGTTGAGATTGTGGGTTTGAGCCTGCAATGGACAGTGATGTCCTTCTTTTGCTGGAGGGCCGAGCCCAGAGAGTGGTGGTGAATGGTGCCACACCCAGCTGGCAGTCAGTCACTAGTGGTGTGCCCCAAGGATCAATGTTGGGCCCTATGCTCTTTAACATCTTTATTGATGATCTGGATGAGGGCATTGAGTCCATCATCGGTAAATTTGCTGACGACACCAAGCTGGGGGCAAGAGTTGATCTGCTGGAGGGTAGAGAGGTAGAGAGGGACCTCGACAGGCTGGACAGATGGGCAGAATCCAACGGCATAAGATTTAACGCATCCAAGTGCCGGGTTCTGCACATTGGCCACAACAACCCCATGCAGGGCTACAGGCTGGGGTCAGAGTGGCTGGAGAGCGGCCAGGTAGAGAGGGACCTGGGGGTGCTGGTTGATGGTAGGCTGAACATGAGCCTGCAGTGTGCCCAGGCAGCCAAGAGGGCCAATGGCATCCTGGCCTGCACCAAGAACAGTGTGGCCAGCAGGAGCAGGGAGGTCATTGTGCCCCTGTACACTGCCCTGGTTAGGCCACACCTTGAGTACTGTGTCCAGTTCTGGGCCCCTCAGTTTAGGAAGGATGTTGACTTGCTGGAACGAGTCCAGAGAAGAGCAACAAAGTTGGTGAGGGGTTTGGAACACAAGCCCTATGAGGAGAGGCTGAGGGAGCTGGGGTTGCTCAGCCTGGAGAAGAGGAGACTCAGGGGTGACCTTATCACTCTCTACAACTACCTGAAGGGAGGTTGTAGACAGGCTGATGATGGTCTCTTCTCCCAGGCACCCAGTACCAGAACAAGAGGACACAGTCTCAGGCTGCACCAGGGGAGGTTCAGGTTGGATGTTAGGAAGAAGTTCTATACAGAAAGAGTGATTGCGCTACGGAATGGGTTGCCCGGGGAGGTGGTGGAGTCGCCGTCATTGAAGGTGTTCAGAAGGAGACTTGACGGGGTGCTTGGTGCCATGGGTTAGCTGTTTGGGTGGGTTGGATTGGTTGATGGGTTGGACACGATGATCTTGAAGGTCTCTTCCAACCTGGTTTGGTTTATTCCAAAGTTTATTCTAAAGTTATTCTAAATATAATTCCTTTCCTCTGCTCTCTCCCTCTTCTCTCTCTCACTCTCTATTTTCTGTCTCTTCCCTTCTGATCCATCCACACTATTTGTGTAATAAATAGCCTCGCTGTTGATATTTTGGCCTCATTTGTGCCTCTCATTTCATAACATGGGAATATTCAAAAGAACCGAGTCTCGTTCCCTCTCTGGACTGAGACACCTATGCATACTTCCTACAAACTTCTAATTTCTCTTTGCTAAAGAGCTTTTTCACTGCACACATTTATTCTAGTCTTCTGGGAGTCCATTGGGCTGCATTTTCCCTCTAATGTATTCTTTTCCACACCAGTCTAGCATTCTAAAATGCTAGAATGCTCCTCTACTTTAATAGGATCATGGTCAATTTGTAGTAAATGCCACTATGTCAAAATAACACGTTGTCTGACTCATGTAATTTATTGAAGAGACAGGAACTTTAAGTATTTCTAAATGTGAATTAAAAATGCCATCATCATTGGCAGCAGGGATATAATATAATGAATCACATCACACATCTGGTAGATACATTCAGAGTTGTTTGAAATTGCCAAATGGTTTCAATCACAGGAGTAATAGCTTGCATGTCTTGCCATTATCTCTTAGCAACTTACTCTTGAATTTGAGAAGAAAAATGAAGGAAATTTTTCTAATGCACATTTCTAATATGACAAGATGTGCCTTCTCTGACATATTAATCTCTATATTCAGCCACATTTCTCAGAAATGGTGACTAAGTTTAATCCATTAAACTATTGTAAAAGTATTTGATTACTAAAAACAAGTTTCCAGTTTGTTCTTGTCTGTTTTTTTTAACTTAACAATAAAAGTAAAGGTTTGTTTGCTTAAACTGTATCATACTTGATTTTTAGAAAATGTTGTTGGTTTTCCTGAGATACTTTGAATTTAAAAAGAAAAAAAGTCTTCTTCCTTTAGAGTAGAATAGAATAAACCAGGTTGGAAGAGACCTTCATGAACATCATGTCCAACCTGTCATCCAAAACCACCTAATCAACTAAACCATGCAACCAAGCACACTATCAAGTCTCCTCCTCAACACCTCCAGTGATGGTGACTCCACCACCTTCCTGGGCAGCACATTCCAAAGGGCAATCACTCTCTCTGCATAAAACTTTCTCCTAACCTCCAGCCTAAACCTCCCCTGGTGCAGCCAGAGACTGTGTCCTCTTGTTCTGGTACTGGCTGCCTGGGAGAAGAGACCAACATCCGCCTGTCTACAACCTCCATTCAGGTAGTTGTAGAGGGCAATGAGGTCACCCCTGAGTCTCCTCTTCTCCAGGCTGAGCAACCCCAGCTCCCTCAGTCTCTCCTCATAGGGCTTGTGTTCCAAACCCCTCACCAACTTCGTTGCTCTTCTCTGGACTCGTTCCAGCAAGTCAACATCCTTCCTAAACTGAGGGGCCCAGAACTGGACACAGTACTCAAGGTGTGGCCTAACCAGTGCAGTGTACAGGGGCACAATGACCTCCCTGCTCCTGCTGGCCATACTGTTCCTGATGCAGGCCAGGATGCCACTGGCCCTCCTGGCTACCTGGGCACAGTGCTGGCTCATGTTCAGCCTACCATCAACCAGCACCCCCAGGTCCCTTTCTGCCTGGCCGCTCTCCAGCCACTCTGAACCCAGCCTGTAGCCCTGCATGGGATTGTTGTGGCCAATGTGCAGAACCCGGCACTTGGATGTGTTAAATCTCATGCCGTTGGACTCTGCCCAACTGTCCATCCTGTCGAGGTCCCTCTGCAAAGCCTCTCTACCCTCCAGCCTACCATCAACCAGCACCCCCAGGTCCCTCTCTGCCTGTCCACTCTAAAGCCACTCTGACCCCAGCCTGTAGCACTGCATGGGGTTGCTGTGGCCAATGGCCCTTTAATGTGTCAAATCTCATGCCATTGGACTCTGCCCATCTGTCCAGCCTGTAAAGATCCCTCTGCAGAGCTCTCCCACCCTCCAGATGATCAACACCTGCCCCCAGCTTGCTGTTGTCTGCAAATTTACCAATAATGGTCTCTCTGCCCTCATCCAGATCATCAATAAAGATGTCCTTCAAAGATTAAGGGTTATATGGAAGTTATACCACCTCTCTATCAACAAAGAATTATTTCATATCTTAGAGTATGAACAGAAATATTACCTGTAAAACATTTTTTTTCCCATGTAAAAGAAAGGGGGAAAAAATAGAGTCAGTGAAATTCTTTAAATAAACACAGAAATAATATACTTGTATGTTAAATGTTCAAGGAATGCTTACCTATGTTGCATGCAGAGTAAATGACTAAGGGAGGTCTACTGAGGCTTGATGAGGCCCTGGGCAATCTGATGTCGTTCAGGATGTTCCTGCTGACTGGCGGGAGGTCAGACCAGATAACCTTTGGAAGTTCCTTCCAGCTCAGACCATTCTGTGATTCTATGATTCTATTGGTTTATGTGGGCTAACATTACATTAACTTTTCTGATGTGTTCTTCCCTTATACATCTAAATGTTCAGACTGCTAACTGTAGATTGTTTATGGAGTTATTTATAAGGGATGCCCTGCTCTGTATAACAATTTAAAATCAAAGGCAAAAACCTGAATCACACTGAAGTGCCATTACTGAAAAAGAAGACAAAAAAATACACAATAAAGAGTCCTGGGGATAGTCTGTGTCCAATGACACATTCTGCATATAATAAATTGTCCTTTCCCAGTTTTGTTATTTATAATATTTATAATCTTCAGGGAATAAACTAGACAAGACAGAATAAAGCTTGAGAATCCAAAATGGCAAAATTTCTGCAACTCTGGTTTGTCAGATATGCCACTGCCATCCTCCATCACAGAAATGTATTTATGTTTATTATTTACTTCTCATGACCTGAAAGAAGGTAGTCACTGAAACTAAGTTAAAAAATTAATGACACTACAGGTATAGTTGTAGCAATATCTCTGAGTGTTTCCACTGGATTTTGAAGTACTCTTTAGACATATCTTGACTGCAGAAATGGAAAAGGTCTTATAAACAAATTTTATATATATATATATATATACTGTCTGTGGGTCAAGTGTTTGATTATTCACTAGTCTTTTGATTACATCCATGTGAGGGAGGACAGCACTTAGAAACATCACATAAGAAAATTATCACATCAGTATTATAAAAACATCCAGAATACCTTTCTAATTAAAACAATTAAAAATCATAATAGTAATAAGATTAGTGAAAACATACAAATGTAATTAAATCATGAATATTGATAATATCTAAGTGGTTTAAAACTATTTTTCTGAAGTTTAACTAGATCTAATCTATTCTATTAAATCCATGATGTTTTTGCCTCTCTAAATCTATGAAATAAATGGGAAAAAAAAATATAAACAAACAAATAATAATAATAGAGGCAAGAAAACCCAACAAACAAACAAAAAACCCCAAATCACCTCCAACCCACTAAGTGAATGAAATGAAGATTTAGTGTCTGAAGTTTATACAAATTTAACACAAGAAAAATTACATAGCTAGGTCTATAATTTGTCTATGGAATGACCTTTAAGGTACAGTTTTTGACAAAGTTGTGGAATGAATTAGGTTTCAAGAGTTGAAATTTGCCTGCTGAAATCCATTCTACTTCAATCACTGTTTTGTTTTTCTTATTGGGGAATTTTGAAAGAGTAGTACCAGCTAGAGTAGCAAAATTACAGATATATAATGTGATTTTATATTTATAAAGTGCTGTTCCAGCATTTGGATGTAATTTTCAGACTATTTCTATTTTCCTCTTTTTAAACATTTACTATTTTTTTGTTTGTTTGTTTGCTTGCTTGGTTGGTTGGTTTTGCTTATGGCCTACTGTCTCGGTCTGGAGAGGGAAAGAGACTCAGTTCTTTTAAATATTCCCATGTTATGAAATTAGAGGCACAAATGAGGCCAAAATATCAACGGTGATGCTATTTATTAGACAAATAAAGTGGATGGATCAGAAGGGGAGAGAGAGAGAATAGAGAGGGAGAATAGGGAGAGAGAAGAGGAAAGTAATTATATTACCACACCCCTCACCCCCCAAGACAGTTTGAATCTGTGGAGGAAGGGTCTGCAGCTTTGGCTGTAGAAGAGATGTTGTCCTTGTTGGCTGTGCTGTCCTCTGAGCAGCCTCTTCAGATCCATGAGTTGTAGCAGGCAGAATTTAAGACACAGAGAGAGGGTTCCTCTTGGTCTGCTTCTTCCAGGCTCCATGGTGATGTCTCTGTCATTTTTTCTCTCCTGGTATTCTCTCCCTTTTTCTTCAGAGCAGCATTGCCCCGGTCTTTTCCTTCTCTCCTGTTCTCAGTGACATTGTCCAGGTCTTTTCCTTCTCCTGTCTTTTCCTTCTCTTGTGTTTTTCTTCTACCGATGCAGGAGTTGTGCAGATCTTTCATACAGTTTCTAGGCATGTATATTCCAAAGAGTATCGACTGGCCTCTGCCCATTTCCAGGACAGCTGCAGTCTGGCAAGCGATCCTTATCAATACACCTTCCAGAGAGTGATTCCAGTGATGTCTCAACAATACACATCAGTTATTGTCTGGGCAAGCAGCAAAAGTGATTTTATCTTTGTTGAGTCACATCAAGAGAGACAAGATTTAGTCTCTCACACCTACTAACCTGGAATTGAAATTGTGAAAATGTGTAACATTGAGAATTCATGAAACAAAAAATTCTTACCCTGAAACCCCCCATCTTATCTTATCTTATAAGCCTCTTAATAATATATTCATGTTGTTTACCTTATTAAAAACTAAGTAAAAGAGTTTTGATTCCAGTAAGTATGGTCAAGAAGACTACTAAAAGCCTTTACACAAGTATTTGTTTTTCAAACGTCTGTAGTGATGGTTCTTCAGTCTCGTACTTCCTCTACTGAAATGAACTCCCAGTGAGAGCAAGACTTTTGAGGAAATTACACTGGTTTTGATCATGCAGGAAAAACTTTCAAGAGAAGATTGTTCAAGGTTAGAAACATTGCATTTAGTTGTTCTTAATGGAATTTTTTTCTCCAGTAAAGCGTGATCCTTAGTCACCTTAGCACAGCTTCATTTCAGCAGTGAAAAGTATATGCAACAGGATTTTTTTTTTACATTATTTTAGATATTTCTTAAAGTTAAGGGAACCAGTGAATTAAACAATGTACAAAACGAGAAAGATGTGTTCCCTTCAGTTTCTTTTGCTATTCTGCTGATGTGCTTTTCAGAACAAATACTGGTCTCATAATTCACCTTTCACATCTATTGCTTGCAGTTTTCACCTGAGCTAGGAGGATTTTCATTCAAGTATTGATCTGACCTGTCCCATTTTGAACTTTTGTGATCTAACACAGAATAAGAACAGAGAAAAAAAAAAAAAGAAGAAAAAAAAGGGAAATGTAATGAAGAATTTGGTATCATTTATGCACTATAGATTTTAATTTTGCTTCCACTTCCTTCACTCTTCTTTGCCTGAAAGCCACATAATAACTAAAATGCCATCAGAAGTGAAAAGCAGACCATAAACACCTAGAACGTTAGAAGATCATGTAATATGAAAACTTTATGCTGTTTATTTCAATAGAGAGAGACTAAAGAAAGTGGGACTGTATAATAATAGTTCATACATATTGTATGTTCTATCTGTTAGTTATTTGGTAGTGTTTAACTGATGAGACTAAGGGAGTAACTCAAACAGAACCTGACAGCATATACAGAAGGGAGACAGTTGACAGTAGATATTCAAGCAAATACCTGAGACAACACAGAAAACTAAATGCTTTGAAGTCTGTCTCTGACCTCCTGCTGAGCTGTCAAGCAGGTTTGATCAAGAACCAGTTCCAGGTGAAAACAGAAAGATTTTCATTAACTTTATAAAGGGACACACTTCCTAAAGCTGGCCTCAAACCTTAGCTGAAGCCAAACTCCTTCATCTGAGATCTTTAATCTGACCTGTGTTATTGTTCAGGTAAGACAGATATGCAATAAATCTTTCCTTGTATTGAAACTCCAATTTTAGCTATTATTTCCATTTAAAATCCAAACAGTATTTTATTTGGCAAAGACTGTTACGGATCACTGTAGTAACCAATTCTTTACAGCTCTGAGACAGCTTGCAGCTTTCTTTACAGCTCTATATCTAGACCTACTCATTAATCACATAAAGTTCAGTAAAAGGATTAGGTCAAAGATAACATGCAGTTCCACTGCCCTGTCTTGACTCAGGTAAAAGTGAAAAATACAGCTAGATCTGATAATCATGACAAGAATGAGAATTATGTCACTAAATAAAATAATATACTTGCTTATCAATTGCAGGTAGAATCAAGAACCCTATTATTAAAATTTACACCAAATGAAACCATGCTTAATATGTGATAGGCAGCTTCATTCTAGAAAATAAAAATCTCTACTAATAGTGAATTCTTAAAATATCTGTAGTTCTCAGACCATTGCTTGCATAGCAGTTTTTACTGTTTAACAGTGTAACACTGACCTTGTGGACACGTTACTTTGGTATGTTTTTCTTCATTCAACCTTGAGAGAGATACAAGGGCAGAATCTGGTGACAGTGGGATTCACCTAATCAAAACCAGACATCTAGTGTAAAAATTTTTATGTGTGAAATAATCATTCCAGACTCCCTTCATGGCTAAGAGTGGAGAAAAAACACTTGGAGAGTATGATTTATACTTGTACAGTATAATTTATTTTATTCTAACATAGTCATGTAAAGTAGGACAGAAGAATTTTATCTTATTGCCCAAGACTGCTTCCAGTTACTGTGGTGTTTAATAACACTTAGAACAAAATTACATATTGAAATCAGAAGGATGGCAGAGTGCTAAAATATGTGTAAAAGCCTTAAAATGAAGCTTAAATGCTGAACAGCCTGCCTGGTGCATCATCTGTGCCCACCGAGATGGCAACTGCCCAGGGAGTGTGATGAACAGGGGATGACAAAGAGAGGTGGAAGCCACTCAGCGTGGACCCCTGCAGACACATACGATTGGGCCCCCTCCCCCAAGGTACTCCACATATGCATTGTTAATGTGAGCCAGGTGGAGCTATGATGAATGAATCAGGAACATAATGAAAGCCCTGCGCTATGCTAGCTTACTGGGAGGAACATCACCGGGAACATCTGATGCTGGAGGAAGCAGCCCAGAAAAGTCTCTTCCCTCACGCACAAAGAAGGACCATGGGACAGTATTTACCTCTCTTACTCTCTCTTCCTCCATTCTTTCTTTCTGCATTTTCTTTCTTCTATGTTTTGTTTGCTTCATTCTCTCTCTATAATAGTGTTGTCTTGATATATGACCTCATTTGTGCTTTAATTTCACTCATGGAAATGTTCAAAAGAACCACGTTCCCTTCCCAACTTCCAGATCAACTGTGACCGTTTGAGGCTGTGCCTTTAAGAAAGGGACACTATGGCTAAATGTTTTATAAACAAAGGACAGGTCTAAACAGATTTCATTGGTGGATTGGTAGAGCGCAGCACTAAGTTTTGAGTCCAGCTGAGACTTTTCTCAGTGTGCACTTTCCCTCTTCCCTTTTTGCAGCTTGTGGCTTCTAGGCTCTTTGCCAGACTGACCTTGGACTGATAAGCGTGAGGCCTGCAAACCTACTAACATTTTGCTCTAATTTATAACTGCTTTTAATTAACAACTGCTCCTTTATTCTCTTTCTAACCCTCTCTGGGGAAAAAGGGGAGAGAAGGGGATACAGGGGGGGAACCCTCCTCCAGAAGGGGGAGGGGAATCTCATTCCTGCATTACTTTGCTGTACATTTGTGTGTATATATTGTAAATACTGTAAATTTTGTATATATACCCTGCATACACTAAACCTGCTTGTAAATACAGCATTCCTTTGCTCATCCGGCTGTGGTTAGCTGTGGTAATTTTTTTCCTTCACTTTGTGGGGGGAGAAGGCTGGGCCTTTATCCCAAACCTACGACATTTCTTGGCGGCCCAACTCGGGGCTTGAAGATAATTAGCTTGATTTATTGTTTTATTGCTTTATTGTTTTATTGCTTGCTCTAGCCAGACTAGCAAACATGAAGGTGCTGTGGATTTTGGAATGTCTGTTTTTCTCCATTTTTGGGGCTCTGGTCTACAGATATTGTTTGTTGTTTATCCCAAACCCACGACATCAACACACATACAGCTGTCCACACCTAGTGCCACAGAGTACTTACTACTTTTTACAACTCTTAAACAATGACTACCAAGACTCATGGAAAACTTAAGGGTGGATGGCATAGTTCTGACCCTACTCTCTGCCTCATCAGGATGGGGGTTTGCTAGTGAAAGCATACACTAGTGTCCTTTTGATTTACAAGAACACCCATATGTGTGTACTTCTTGAATTATCAGTGTGGGTTTGCAGCCTGTATATTAGCCCTAGTATATACATGTCCTTCTACTCACTGGATAGTCCAGCATGACGTTCACTGTTAAGCGGATGCACACAATGACTTAACCACCTGACTCACAAGTACCCCAGTACTTGCAGATCTCTCATGTATCACCATGGGCTCTCAGTCTGCTTAAGATTGAGGCCTGGACTGTGGGCAGCCCTACTTATTCAGACTTTCATTCCTACCAGAAATAGGCTTTCCTCCTACTTATCTGCTAGTTCAACTTGAAATTAGTTTCTGAATGACACATATGCATTGAGTTAAAAATGCTAGGGAAAAATATACTCTCTGTGCTCTCTGTTCCCTCTAGCTGCTGGCATATAGACTTTACAGCATTTACAGATGTGATGAATTCCATGGAACAACATGTAAGGAAGACTTTAAAACAGATCAAGTAGATCACAGTGACCAGTTACAGGGCTATCATACAAGCACACCAACTCGTGCCTGCTCACATGTGACCATCTGTTCACATCCTTCCTTCTCCCTGTTTTCCTACGGTTGTTCCTCTTATCTGTCGTTATTCCATTTCCCCACCTCTGGTCCTCCCCTTAAACAGACAGTAATAGATTTTGCACAAGTCCCTTCTAGTAGCCCATTACAAGTGTTTCAGACTCCCACACAGACCCCTCCAATATTCCATAATATTCAGGCTAGCCTGCTTTTCCCTTCTTACTGGTTCCAAAGATGAGGTCAACTGCCTTCAAATCTATGCCTAAGTTTTTTATTAATGGCCCATCAATCAGCCAGTGAAGAGTTTTGATCTTTGCTGTCTACTCAAGTTCATGTATCTGTTGTTTAATTTATCACTTTGTTATTTATTATTTCTCTTATATTAAATGATCCTAAACAAATAACATCATAAGCCAGATGCTCTCACATTCCACATTCCCTTATACTGCCCAGACTGATTTTCTTGTGTCAGCTGATGTTTATTCCAGTTCTTTGAATATCTATTGTGCATGTTCCCATTTGAGGAACAAGACTGTGAACTTTTTGTTTGGTTGGGTTTTTTTGTTAGTTTTTATGTTTCAAATGGAAACCATGGATTCTAGAAGTAATCTCTGCCATAATCTCATGCTCATCTCTTCCAGACCACATAGTCTGGCTTTGGTTTTTATTTAGATATGACCACAGGTAGTTTAGAACTGACTGAAAAGTTCACATAGTCATTAGGGAAAAGATGGGTCAGAAAAGCAGCCTTACAGGGAGCCCAAAGAAGGTGACTATAAGAGACTATAAGAAAGCAAGGTACAACTGTGAATGGAAGGAGGTAAATGTTTTAAAAAGAAAACGGTCTATTACTATTACCATTGAAGATATTTCATATACTTTTTGTATTTTGTATTAAGAATTATGTTTTTTTCTATCAAGTGATGGATTCACAGAATCACAGAATCACCAAGGTTGGAAGATACCTCAAAGATCATCAAGTCCAACATGTCACCACAGAGCTCATGATTAAACCATCGCACCAAATGCCACATCCAATCCCCTCTTGAAAACCTCCAGGGATGATGACTCCACCACGTCCACAGGCAGCCCATTCCAATGGCTAACAACTCTCTCAGTGAAGAACTTTCTCCTCACCTCGAGCCTAATCTTCCCCTGGCACAGCTGATGATTTTTACACCATCCCACATGGAGTTCATGACAAAACAGTGAGTTCTCTGTAAGTTAAGTGGAAGGAATTTCTATGCTGTAATTTCAAAAGCACAGTTCTTACAATATCTCATTTGCAGTAGCCTATATGCTTTGTTCTGGCTTTTTTCCCATTTCCTCTTCATTCAGCTTACAGTAACCCTGTGCTATTCAGTCAAAATTCAATTAATTTCTAAAGGTCTACTTGATGAAAATTTTTCTTTTGGTCTAAAGCAATATAAACATTAAATTGAATGGCAGTCATTCATTCATAAAAAAAAATGTAGATTGGAAGGAACTATTGATGCAACAATAAGAAGTGGAGAAGTGAAGGAAAACAGCATATGAGGGAAAGCCTAAGGAAATATCCAGAGAGTTTGCACTCTTGTCTACTGTTAGGAAACTGAGTTAAAGTGATGAGAACAAATTCTTCCCACCCTTACATCAATCTTCATTCAAACCTCTGCTTTTGTGATAATACCAGAAACAACCAATATAGTTTTACAAGAATCTGTCAGTTTGGGGATTTTGTGGGTTTTGTTTGTTTGTGGGGTTTGTTTGTTGTTTTGTTTGGGTTCGAGTTGTTTTGTTTGGTTTTTTTTCTTGTTTGTTCATTTGTAAGAGGGGGTTGTTTGGGGATTTTTTGTGATTTGTTGGTTGGTTGGGTTGGATTGAGGTTTTATTTTGTTTTGTTTTTGTTTTGTTTTCGTTTTGGTGTTTGGATTTTCTGGTGTTTTTTGTGGGTTTTTTGTTTTTATTTTTTTTTAGGTTTTGTGTTGGTTTTGTTTTTTTTCAGGAAACAACAGGATCTGCTCTTGCCTCAAGCAACTTCTACTTTGTAAAAACATAACATTAATTCTGGTCCTTTCCTTCCACCTACATTTTCACAACATTGCCCTCCACAAGACATTTCTGTACTCACCTGCTACCTGCTCAAACCAGAATTATGGTCTCTACAGAACGGAGTTTATTTCCTTGTCACTCTAATATATAATTTATTTTAGCAACTGAACTAACAATATGAAAATTCCCAATGCGTGTTCCATTTAATCCTAAAAATATTTTGGAGACATGGAATTGCAGGAGAAAGCCATAACTGTTGAGTAACTGTTGAGTAACTAGTACTGAACTCTTTAATAATTAATGACTAGTGATCACAGAAAGCTATTGGAAGGCTTTTCAGGATCCATGCTAATATAGGTCAGAAAACAGCCAAATTACAGGTCCAGATTTCTTCTTAGCTAATTATACTCACTTCTTCTGCATGAATATTATCTTCAAAATAATTTTTATCTCCCACTTTTTCCCTCCTACATTCATATACCGATAAAATTATGGCTCTTTCGTGTGTGTGTATGTTTTGTTTTGTTTTTTAATGTTATTAATTATTTTTCTCAACACATGATTTTTCTCCATTATTCTGAAAGTCTTTCTCTATACTTACCAGACTCAGCTTCTTCTATCTATAGGGTGTTCATTTTTCACGTGCAAATTAGTTCCTTACACTACGACATCACAGAATCACAGAATGGTGGAGTTTGGAAGGGATATCTGAAGATCACCTAGTTCAACCCCCCTGCTAAAGCAGGTTTACCTAGAGTACGTTGTAAAGGATTGGGTCCAGGCAAGTTTTGACTATTTCCAGAGAAGAAGACTCTACAAACTCTCTGGACAGCCTGTTCCAGCACTCTATCACCCTCACATTAAATAATTTTTTGGCATGTTCAAAAGGAACTTCCTGTAGTAGGAATATCTTACTATAGAAAGAATTTCTTCTTTTTCTTTTCTTTCTAATATTTAATATCCGTATCTTATTTATGCCTCATAAAAATTCATAAACATGCACACTGATATGCGTAAGCTACTGCTTCTCTTGTCACAACCGGTAAGTCCCCATTATATGTCTTATCTCTACATTTATTTTGATTCCATGAACTTATGCTGTGTATTAACCATCAGCTTTACAGGCCATTATTTTGACTGCTTCTGGTGCTACACAATTGCAAATCCAATAAGAACTGAAAATTTAGGGTGGAAGACAAGGCTTTATACATCTTTTCTTGGTTTAAAAAGGCCAAAGATTCATGTGAGTTCCCTGATTTTTTTTCACATACCAGATTCAGGCTTTCCCAACTACCTGAGACTTCACTTTGATGAAAGAAAAGAAAGAAAACAATGCACTTCAAAAGATAAATTGGCCTTTTTCTGTAACAATAACAAGTGACACATCATACTGAACGCTCAAAGGTCTGCTTTGTATACCAGCTGGGCTTTGCTCACTTGAAAAAGTAGATTCACTCTTTGAATCAGCATACCTTTAAACAGAAGAATTCAATCCAACCTTGCTGCTTCATTTTCAAAATACCTTTTAGTACTGCAAACTCTAGGAGAAAATATCACAGCCCAGTAAATTTAGTGTCATCTCCCTTGAATAAACTTATGTAGGAAATTTTGCATGTAAAATACTGCACAGAGCTTCAGCTGCTAGTCAGATTTTTTTTTTTCATTACCTGTGTTTAACAACTTCTGTGGAGGAACTGGAACAAATTCAGTAAGAATGATCTTCTTATGCTTGGTGAGGATATTAGTTTACTTATTTTTTCTTTTTCTGATTTGCAGTGTGTACCTGCTGATAGAGAAGATACTCAAGGTGTGTATTTTAGATTTCGACAAAATAGATTTGTATCTGTGTGAGATTGAAATATGGTCTGTTACGAGCCGGTATTCCCCTTAACAACCTGGTCAGCAGGAGGTGGGGGGTAGCCGTGCTAAGGTTCAAATAATTCCGTTGGAGTAAATGAAGGCAAAACACCACCAAACAGCTAATGAACTGGGTTTATTAGATTGAACTGGAGCAAAGGGAAAATAGGAGGAAAAAGCAGTAGAAAAAAAGTATATATCAAATAGGAGGGATATCACTATTTCCCTGGCTTGAGAATGGTGGCGCTGTCGCAGGTGCAGTTTCAAATTTCTTGGCAGCAGAGCAAGAGCAGGGCTGTGCCATGTGATCTTCTCTAGGCCACAAGCAGCCCCAAACTGAGCTGTACCACATGGCTTGTCTCTGAAAAGCAGGCAGCAAAGTGTGAGAAACTGGTTATAATATTTGGCTTTCACAAGGGGAATTACTGGGGACCGTGGGGCTCGATCGTTGGCCTGGATCTTTGGGCTGGATCATTGGGCTGATGGTCTGTATTGTGTGGGGTATTGGGAGAGAAAGGGGAGGTGCCAACAGGTCTAAAGACTGGCCAGGTCAAAAGTGCAGGTTTTGTCTGTCCTGATGGAGAGGGGTGGGAGCGTGCTGGGGAATATATGAATATGTACGTTTTAACATATTAATATGAATGTTTGCCGTCTATATAAGTTCACCTCGTGTTGTCGGGGTGCGCCTCTAGCAAACTCGCTATGTGCCCAGCACTGTGTTGCCTTTATTTTATAATAAACTAGTTATAAATTTTCAGCAGTGAGTTCATTTCTCACAAAAGGGAGCAGCCAAACCGTGAGGGGCTGAGTGGAGCGCTGGGAATGCAGGGCCGTGCAGCATGGCCACCGTCACTTGCCTCTTCCTGCTTGCTGCCATTGGTTACCGAGGACCGAGTGGAGTGGTGGGGAAGTGGGGCTGTGCCACGTGTTTGCCTACAGGCAGGCATTGACAGGAACAGGGAGCTGTTGGACCATGCAGGGTAGGCAGTACAGAGTGGCAGTGGGGGTGGGGAGAAGTGTAGCTGAGCCAAGCAGCTTCCTCCAGCACCTTGCTCCCTCCTGCTTCCCCCAAAGATCCCCCAGTTTCCCCACCCTGCAAGGCAGGCCCCGGGCTGAGAACATGACCCCCAGACCATGTGAACCCATTTGGGGTCTCACACGATCATTTTAGAATGGAAAAGAATGAAAATAAGAGGTCCTGGCCCACAAGAGGCGCGAAGGCATGAAGTCATGACAAAAATAAATGGATATGAAATAAAATTAACTATTTTTTTTTTTTTTTATGTTTAATGCACAAAAAAAGTAGATTTGAGTGACTATAAGTGGGCAAACTTCAATAATATAATAGAAAATCAAGCTATTTTAAGGTCTAATTCAACACATGTTTTACAGATTTGGAAGCAAAGGCATGGTAAAGTAAAAATGTTAAGTGTGAAATCAGACATTTTATTGCTAAAGGGTACAAAAATAATACGGGTGGTAGTAGTAACATAAACTTGGTATGATAATGATGGTTTGAATGCTTTGATGCAGTATTATGCCAAAATAGTATTGATCACCAGGACGTAATAATGTACAAGAAGACTTGGGATACAAATAGATAAATTGAGATTTCTATATTAGCAGCATCATGCTCTCTATATTAATGATGTATTTTTCCTTTCTTTTTCAAAACCTCTGTATTACAGAAGATGTTCACCAATTTTCAGAGTATTTTCTAATATGCAGAAATAGAACCACTTAATAAAACAGAAAGTTTTTAACTTTTGTTTCAAAAGGTTATATACTTAACAGTTACAATGAGAGTAAAACTTAGCACACAGCACCTCAGCTTTAAAACTAAGTTGTACTAATTAAAAGCTTAACAAAGAAATCTGAATGTACTCATTTTTGCAGAAATAGTGTCTTTTAGTTTAGTCTAATTCACTCTAAGTTTTAAAATAAATATTTAGAAAAATATTTGTTATATTGTATAAACTAACCTAAATATGGACAAATTGTCATGTACTGGAAGAATATAGGGAAAAAAAAGGCAGGTGCTTGGTGGAAGGCCTATAGATGTTAATTTGAATAAAGGTTGAATAGTGTCTTATAAAGCAGTTCAAGCATAATTTTCATAGTTATGGATATCTTTTCAAATCACAAAATAATTTTTCTGGAGAATTTTCACCACAAAATCAAATATAGTTCACACTATTTATAGTCCACATTATAAAAAAAAGAGACTAACTCATTTTGTAAGCAGAATTGTCTAATATATGATCAGAAACTAATTAGGAATATAGTATTTCTTCCAGTAGAAGGTCTCTGTTGTAGTGATTCAGCTTCCTTTTTAATCAGCATGCTAAATTAAGAAGCCTTTAAAATATTTCATACTGAGGTGCCACTACATAGTTTATGTGAATGTAAAAATAAAAATGATTTGCAAAGGAAATGGTTTCAAAAGCTCAGTAATATATATTGGAAAAGGCAGTATTTTTTATTGCTTGCATCAATTTCACAGTTAAGTCGTTGATTGCAATTATTTATATGGTGCATATCAATGATACTTCAAATACTGTCACCTGGATCTCTAAAATGCTTAAAAATATTTTTTTTAGCATTTTCAGTATCAAGAGTTTTATAATACTACCACTCCACAATAAAAGGATAAAAAAATCCCCTACTGATATTTTCTACAACTAAAAAATGACCGTGTAGCGAATAGTTTCCCTAGGAAGCTGTGCTGATGCAAAGTCTACTAGTGTTTTAAAGATTTAGAAAGAAGCTTAGGTAACTACCCTTCATATTATTTATGTTGCTGCACTGGTTTCTTTTTATTACTATTGAAATTACATTTATGCTATCAAAAGCTAAATGTTTGCTTTGCATTTTAGCTTTGTTAACCACTTCAGGTCAAAAAAAAAATAAATTAGATGAATGGTCATTATTATAACAAAACTTAATAAAGTTACAAAGAATGTGACTACTGTGGTCTGCAAAAGGCTCTGAGGACATCAACAATCCTTCCTGCCACTACAAACTCTATAGGACCCTTACCCTGTCGAGAACCCAGGATCCCATTGTAGCTTCTGGGCGCCATCAGCGGCTGCCACAGTGACACAGCAGCATGGCTTCTCTCCAGCTCTTCACAGTCCTGCCCTGTTGGCCATAGGTCCCAACAAATAGGGCCCACTCATGAACCCACATCCCACCCTGGCCTTGGCACTGTCCCCATGCCCATGGAGGTACCCAGTGATTGTGACTGAGGCTGCTCTTTGTGCCCTCCAGGTGGAGTCATGGATGGGCCCTGGCTGCCAGGCTCTTCTCTCACAGACCCCATGGGCTTCCTGTTTGTGTCTCTGGTCTTCACTGGGCCTTTGGATAAATACAAGCCTTAGTGTATTCAGTAATGTGAAAAAAAGAGGTCGGAGAATGCATCAGGATATCAAAAATCACCAGTCTATCTGTCCTGGTTTCTACTGGGACAGAGATTTATTTTTTTACCCCTTTAGCTAGAATAAAATGGTGTTCTGGATTCAGTTTGGGAATTTGTATGAGAAAAATGTTGGGTTTTAGTTGTTGCTAAGAAATCAAGGCTTTTTTTCAATTCCCATGTTAGTGGTGTCAGATCTTTAAGGATGCACAAAGGACCTCAATCTTCAGGTGTAAGAAGCCAGTAAAGGAAGGCAAAATACCACCACGGCTGAGTCAAGATCCTGGGAAGAATATAGGGATATTGCCCAGTTGTATAGGGACAAGGTCAGGAAGGCCATAGCACATCTGGAACTGAACTTGGGAAGGGATGTAAAAAAACCCAAGAAAGTCGTCTGCAGCTATATAAACCAGAAAAGGAAGCTTAAAGCAAGCATTACCTCCCAATGAGCGGCAATGGTGAACTAGTAACAATGGAAGTGGAGAAGGCTGAGATTCTCAACAACTTTTTTGCCTCAGTCTTCATTGGCAACCCCTCTCCTCATGGATCACATGTTGATGGCCCAGAAGGTGGAGACAAGGTTCATGATCATCTCAGGAACCTGAAGACATACAAGTGTGGTGAAGGAAACATATGCTCAGAATTGTGCCCCAAATACTGTAAACTTGTACCAACATGTTTGGCCACATTATCCTTTCCACGCTCCTTTCCAGAGTGGGTACTCAGCCCAGACCTGAGGGAGACAAAGACCAGGGCACCAGCCAGGTGACATAAACAACCCAACTTGCCTTTTCAAGGGCAAAACAACTACATGTACCCATCGCATGGGATCCTCATGCTCCTGACAAGTAAGCACATAATTCTAGCTTCACACATTCTATAGGTTAAAGCTGTTTGTGTACAAGATTGCCCATTGGCCAAATTCAGCCTCGAGAAGCTTATGAGTATTACCCCAAGTTGTAAACAAGTCACCCTCTCTTTGCTCTCTCTTTTTGCTCTCTCTTTGCCCAATCTATTAAGCTCCTTGCTATTGTTTCTGTTAAGCACCACTTGCAAGCATACTAGCGGCCTCTGCAATACGGAGAAAAGCAAGCAACCTCGAGAGCTATCAAAGGAGGGTCCTTCGCTGAATCTACAGAAGCTGCAGCATCATATTGCCAGTCCCACTGGATCAGAGGAGAGCCCACCACATCTTAGAGAGGTCTGGACCCCCAAGCGTAAGACTTTAGCCCAGATGGGGAAGGGACTAGCCCAAGTTCCAGCAGTCCAAATGTCTGCATGTTTAGCTTGAAGACTCTGAAGTGTTCTTGTCAGTTTACACCGAAGGTTATTTCAGTAAACTGGCTGACTAGTTGAAAAGTTCCAAAAAGAACTAAGTGCTGACTTTGTTGCCTTCATCTCATTATAAACTGCCTGTGTTGCATTTTCTGACAATGTCTGTATGTGTCCTTAAAAAGCTTTAGAAATCATAATTTTCCTCTATTCAATGGCATTATGCATTGCATAGTTACCTCACATGTGAATATTTTTTGACTTATAATTGGAAATCAATTTCAGCACACTGCCAACTGAGTTTTCAGTTGTCATAGGTTAATTTCACAGATGGAACACAGATACTATAATCGTCAACTAAGAATCAATAGTCCTTCAGTGTCTATGTTTAGCAACAGAATGTAGGTACTAAGTTGAAGTGTTTCTATCTTGGAAATGGCTGTTTCTTGTCTGGTGAGATTTATCATGATTTGAGAAATAAGTCTTCCCTTTGAGACATGCAAATTTATATCTTCCCTAGCTCCCATGTGTTTCAAATAAAGTACTTGCTTTCTGTTAGTATTTGCCCACAGAACAAAATAGAGAGAAACTGCAAAATAACTAGTGATTTGGGCCTTAGGATACCTTTCTGGGAAGCAGAATATAACAGTTCAAAATCTCTTGTTTGAATATAGAGGCATAGAACAGACTATAATGCTTTTCAAATGTGTATGCTTATTTGTGTGGATAACATAGGTGACAAATTTCCCTGTCTCATCTTGGCACGTTCTTCTCTTGAAGAGTGCACCTTGAAAAGTTTGCACCTTTTAGAATGGCTTTCAGAGTAAAAATATTATAGATATCTTTGTCAAAAAAAGCAGCTTGATTCCATGTTCCAGTTATTATAGGTCAGCATCTATGGTCTCTGGATGCCTGGGACCATAAGGGCTCTCTCAGCAGTCCCAGGGAACAGATTGGCTATATAAACAGCACCAAACCAGCACACACAGAAAAAGAGAAACCCTGCTGCTTCATTATTTTTTCTGCAGCTGTATGAGCTGTCTCATGCCTCGCTTATAGTTTTATGGGGAGTAATCATATTGAGAACACCTGGGGTGACATGTAATTACAGCATGATTGTGTGGAAAAATGTGGGTCTATTCAAATTTCTCAGGGGCTATAGGCAGCTGGTTCCTTTTAATTCTTACAACAGCATGTGTTCTGTAACAGCTGGAGATGCGTTTTTCTATTCAGCCTCATTTGATGGATTGATCGTGAGGCAGGTGATCAGCAATTTCTAAACTGTAATCCAAACTCTGTCACTAACTTGCCATTAGCCTTGGGCAAACCACTTATGGTCATATCCAGTGGAAGTATTTAAACACCTGAAGAATGACCTTAGAATATAGATGTTAGTGTCCAGAACTGCAGTTTTGAAATCCAGGTTAATCCTGCCTAGCTTCAGAAACATCCCACTACAGAACCTATAGGGGATGGCTGTTGTGTTATAATTCTGTCTCATCATTCTAGACATAATTATTAATCATTTATCTGCAGTCTTTGATTCTTTCCTCATGTTCAAGGATTATCAGGAGACAAAAAGATATGTTTATTTCTTGATTTGATGAGATATAAATCCCACTGAACTCTTGAATTCTGACATACCACCAAAGAACAAGAAAAAAAATGTTTAAACAATGCAGTGATACTCTTGTTTTCTTTTCAATATGGCTATGAGAGAAACCTATGTTAAACCATTTTTGGCACAGGGAAATGCAGGTGCACATCTTACTTTCCTTTTGCTTTCCTTTCCCTTCTCTTCCTTTCCCCATCTGAAAAGGCAAAGGCATGCCCTATCCATCAGATTATAGGCTTACTGAAAATAATTCAAGCTTTTCTAATCCACAGAGCAAGAACAACTGAATATGATTTCTCAGGGGCTATAGTTTTTCTTTTTAATGAGAACCCCAGACTCTCTTCTTTGACACCAGAAATTGCATATTTATCTTATTCAATGACTACTTAATATCAACAGCCTGGATATAGTCATCAAAACCTAATATCTGTTCTTCCTGGTGCATGCTTGAATCACTTTAGATACTAAATCACATTATCTCAGGTCTAGTAAGTATCGATTTTTTTTCCCCCTCAGTTTTTATACTGTGAACAGATTTTACAAAAACATAAAATACTCTCTTCCTGTTCTTCTTCCATCATGGGAGATGTAAGCTTGAACTATGTTGGATAAAGCCAACAATAAACTGGATGTTTTTCACAATCTATTGTCGAGGAATTCTAGAAGCTGTACCACATAGCATGTAGCTGCAGGTTTTAACCCTAGCACATATGCATTTAAAGTGACATTTTGTTTACATTTATGTACACAGAGCAAACAAAATACTTCAAGAATATTTCACAAAATGAACATAAAAATGAACAAAAGGAAACAACCAAACACCAAATAGCAGCTGTCCCCTAAAGGCATAAATACTTCAAGGTATGAAGTTCGTTTATCTTTCTCCTCATCCTGTCCTAAAGATATTGCCATTTCAACAAGCCTTTTTTTATCTTTAAGTGGCTTAGGATTAAAAAAAGTAGGTATCAGTATGCTCATATTCCATTGAGACCATAATCCTGTATATGCACTCACCCAACAGGGTACACATAAATCACAGAAAGAAACCAATCAGTTGTAAGGAACAATAGCCAAAGACTCTTTCTGCATAAAATTTGATTACAGAGATGCAGGTGATACACTCACTAAAAAGTACTATATGCTAGGAGACAGAGGAACTGAATGATTGTTGCATGGAAAGGATTTCAAACACAGCTGAAAGCAGTGGAAGTGGGAGTGAGAGCTGTCTGCTCCTTCTGTTGAAGGACTGTAAAACCTCAAAAGCTTAAAGGCAGATAAACTGTGAATATAAGGAAGACAAGTATTTGGTGTAGAAACCAGAGGCCTTTGTCCTTGAATCTGCACTGTCATTTTACATTCCAAGGAAACTTTTACAATTGAGTGGTATTTGCCACATTCCCAACTTTACTTAGATTTTATGCAGGCCTTATTTTCCAGTCCACATCAAACATCTCTCAGCTAAATGTGGTGAAGTCACAAAGTCAATGTTTTACCTTGAAGTCTGATGGTGGTCCCCAAAGTATTCAGATTATTCTTTTTCGCCTAAGACAATGTTTGATGTTGAACTAAAATTGTGGGGGTTTATTTGATGTTTACTTGCACTTCCAGGAGGCAAAATCCTTGCTTGGAATTTAACTATGTGTTGGAAACTAAGAATGACACTTTTGCTCACAAAGTCTGCACTGAGAAGCATTGTAGGACATTCAACTCTCAATGTCTAATGTTACTCTAGCATTGTGTTTTGATATTGCCTTAATCTAATCAGCATATATTACAAAAAATTAGGAATATCAGTAAAATTATGGTGGCTTTTATTGGAGTAATAAAATTAATAATTAATATCTTTGATATTTTTCAGTGCTACACAGTTGCTTTGCATCAGCTTTTTTTTAGTTCTTGGTTTAGTTTTCACAATCAATCAAAATAATATGTGTTTTAATGAGTGTCATTTCATGTCTTCACAGAACTCATCAATCACATCAGTATTATTTGCTGCTGAATCATGGCTAAACGTTATGATTAACATATCAGCTAGGTTTCCTTGAAGGTGAATTATAATGATCATGATGGTTAGGATGTTCTGCATAAACATATATATCGTTGGATGTGATAAACACAGTGCATTCCAGAAAGCAACTGCTACCATCACACCAGGGCTTCAATGATCCAGTCATATGGAACAGTGAAAAGATCTTCTAAAGGAAATAGTTTTGAAATGTTCTTCTAAAATAAATGTGGAATAATACTCACTATCACTTCTTCAAATTGAAGTTACGCCATGATTTGGCTTTACGTTATACTTAAGTATGTATGCCTTCTGAATAAATTAGATTTTCAGAATGTCTCCCTACATTATTTTCTGTTAGACATTTGGATGGTTAGACCAAGTACAGTCACCAGGACATCCCCTGTCTCCTTATCCATTTACAGCCTTAAGCTGAAAAGAAAGAATTCAAAAGTACCTTTAAGGATTAGCATGTACATTATGCTATTGTACATAAATCAATAATAAACAAAACCTGAATATCTTAACAAAACTTGTTGGCCAAGTTTCAGACTGAAAATATTTTTCAGGGTTGAGTTATACACTGATTAAGAAAATTCTATAATAATCAGTAAAATGAACAATCATTCAATCAAAGGGACAATTTGTACTTTAGTAGTAGCCTAACACCCCTATTTGGAACATGGAATAAATTTTGTAAGCATCTCTGAAAAGTTACATCTGCAGTCCCTCTCAAACTTTTAAAATTATTTGTTCAGGAAAATATATATATATATTTTTTTTTTAAAAAGATAATTGTTTACTGTTATGTAACAAGAAAAGTTTTCTACAATTAGGAGTTATGTGTTGATGTAATAAAGTTCACATTAGTAATGTGAATTGCAGAGGGACCTCAACAGGCTGGACAGATGGGCAGAATCCAACGGCATGAGATTTAACACATCCAAGTGCCGGGTTCTGCACATTGGCCACAACAACCCCATGCAGTGCTACAGGCTGGGGTCAGAGTGGCTGGAGAGTGGCCAGGCAGAGAGGGACCTGGGGGTACTGGTTAATGGGAGGCTGGACATGAGCCTGCAGTGTGCCCAGGCAGCCAAGAGGGCCAATGGCATCCTGGCCTGCATCAAGAACAGTGTCGCCAGCAGGAGCAGTGAGGTCATTCTGCCCCTGTACACTGCACTGGTTAGGCCACACCTCAAGTACTGTGTCCAGTTCTGGACCCCTCAGTTTAGGAAGGATGTTGACTTGCTGGAACAATTCCAGAGAAGGGCAACAAAGTTGGTGAGGGGTTTGGAACACAAGCTCTATGAGGAGAGGCTGAGGGAGCTGGGGTTGCTTAGCCTGGAGAGGAGGAGACTCAGGGGTGACCTTATTGCTCTCTACAACTACCTGAAGGGAGGTTGTAGACAGGCAGATGTTGGTCTCTTCTCCCAGGCAGCCAGTACCAGAACAAGAGGCTGCACCAGGGGAGGTTTAGGTTGGATGTTAGGAAGAAGTTCTACACAGAGAGAGTGATTGCCCATTGGAATGGGCTGCCCAGGGAGGCGGTGGAGTCACCATCACTGGAGGTGTTCAGGAGGAGGGGTGCTTGGTTGCATGGTTTAGTTGTTTAGGTGGGTTGGATTGGTTGATGGGTTGGATAAGATGATCTTGAAGGTCCCTTCCAACCTGGTCTGGTCTGGTCTATTCTATTCTAGTCTAGTGCAGTCTAGCCTAGTCTAGTCTAGTCTAGTCTAAAATAATGGTCCTTTCTAATATGATATGTTATTTTGATGTTCAATGAAGTATTTCTTGCAATACAACTATCCCAGATTCTTCATGTCGGTCACATTTATTTTTGCTTTTCACACAGATAGCTATTGCCATTCTACCACACAAAAATATGCAGAAACTTTTGGCAGAACTGAAAGGTTGTCTAAGCAGATTAAATAGTCAAATGTTCTATATAGGAAAAGCTATCAAATTTGCAGAGCAAACTAAATGAAAAAGTGGAGAGAAAACCTTTTTCCCCTGTATTATGAAGTGTTAGTTTTTCTACCTTTTCTAGTTGGCAACAGAGCATAAGTTGAAATCAAAAGTCTTGATTTTTGTACTATTATATTTTAAAGTAGGGTACTCATACACTTTCACTCAGAATCATGAGGAGTCTTGAATAATATTTCCATAATTTTGCTTTGATAAATATTTATTCCATATTTACTTCCAAATTGCAAAAACATAATGCAGGTGTCACAGGCAAGACAGAATAGTTAATCACTATGGTAGATTTGGATAATGTGACACAAATGCGAACCAGTAAGATTAGAGCTTTAGCCCCACTTATCTGCTTTGCACATTCACTCACTAGCATTGTGTTTACTAGGTCTCAGATTACTTGCACGAAGTCTACTGCTATATAAGTATGTACAGTGCCCCTGGTCTCAACAAGCCAAGGTCCCTGAGCAGTGTGTGATTTTCACCTCCATGAAGCTCTTTGATTTCTGGGATCACTCCTCTGAGTGCATTTTTGGTTTTGTAAATCCTTTTTTGGCTGCAAACCCTCAGTACCCATGGGTATATCCCATTGGGTCCCATGGACTTGTACGCTCTCAAGTTCTTCAGAAGGTCACAAACTTGATCTTCACTTACAATGGGCAGTTCCTTCTTTCACCACTTGCCAGTATCTTCAGTGGAGTGTGGATGGAGCCCTTGCTAGTGAAGACTAATGTAAAGAAGTCATTGAGAACCTTGGCCTTTTCCACATCACTTGTCACCAGTTCTCCTGTTTCCTTTCTAAGAAGGACCACACCTTCCTTTGTCTTTCTTTTGCCATTAATGTACCTATAGAAACTTTTGCTATTCCCCTTGATCTCCCTGGCTAGAATTAATTCAAACTGGGCTTTAGCTTTTCTAATCAGGTCACTTGCTGCTTGGACAGCTTCCTTATATGCCCCCTCCATTCCATCTGTCCTTTCTTCCACTTCTTGTCTAGGAGCTCATTGCTCATCCAGGAAGGTCTCCTAACATTCTTTCCTGTGTTCCTCTTTGTTGGTATACTTTACTCCTGGGCACTGAGATGGTGATCCTTGAATATGGACTAACTGTCCTGGGCCCCCCTTCCCTCTAGGACGTTTTCCCAAGATACTTTGACCAGCAGATCCCTGAAGTGATCAAAGTCTGCATGTCTAAAGTCCAGGGTTCTAAGCTTGTAAGCTTGGAATACCTCCTCCTAGACACCCTGAGGATCTTGCTATTTATGTTTTTAAATACCAATCTTATTCTTATAAAATGCTTTTGTTATTTATGATCATTAACTTTGATTTTTCAAGTTGGAACAAATTCATGATCAATCTGTATCATTGACTATGATTAGAATTTGTTCTTTGATCAATATATCCAAGGCATGAGATGAAACTTATCTCTGGCTCAGTTTTCCTGAGATATACAAAGAGAGCATCTTATAGTTTTCAAACACTCAGGGAGAAAAATCCAAATGTAGAGATCCTAAATATAAGAGCCAAAATAAAAAATGCATTTGCTATCTGGATTATTTGGTTTACATCCAAAATTGATACTGCATTTTAAGTGATATATACAAAAAATGGATTTATTTCAAAGATCAGTATTGTCATCAGTAGCTCCTTGTATACCCAACATATATTTATATAGCAATATAATAATCATTAAGAAAAAAGAGACAATTTAACTAAAGTGTAATCATCCTTAATTGCAGACAGAAGAATATAAAAGCTAAAGCTATATAAAAAAAAAAATCATAATGTATCAGTTAAAATTTCCTGTAAAATTGTTAGATAATACAAAGAGGAATTACTTAGTAATTCAGTAATTTATTAAGTGAATGATCCACTCAGTAACTATGCCATCAGGGACTTAACAAAGTAAAGTGCTTATAGCTCATGGGTTGCTGTTTCTTAGTAGGTAATTTAAACCTTTAAACATTAAAGTGTACCGCTGTTTTCTTAAGAGACAAAATTAGTCACAAAAGTGCTTTGTTCAAAGTAGTAGAGGCATTTGACATGGTTTCACATCAAGGCAAAAGTCAAGCTGGAGTGAAAAATGAAGCTCATACAATATGAATATTTACAGCCCCAGAGATCATTATTCTGATTTTAACCTCATTTTATCAGTAATGTTCTTCTAATCAGAAACAGACACACATTTGTCACAGCATGACTCATAATTACATCTAGTGGTTCAAAAAGTCAGTTTGAAAGGTATAAACTGAAATGAGAGAAGACAGAAAAGAAGAAATGCCCCATACAAAGTGTTGGTAGGAATCGGACTCAGCATTGTAATGTAGAGTGTCCAGTTTATTTCATACTAGGGTCTAGATGAACTTCATTGAAAAGCAGACCAGCACAGAAATCTCTGATCTTCTGAACAGCATTTTCAGTAAGATTGACTGACTTTTTTTTTTTTTTTTCAAAGTGAAGTGTGTCCAGTCTCACTGATCTTTAGCTTTGCAGTATTCTGCTCTATAAATAAATTTCTGATACTGAGTTATTTTTTGACCTATGCTTGTCATTAGAGAAACATTTCTAGTGCTGAAGTGTGACTGGAAAAAAATGTTCCTTTGTGTAAAATGGAAGTTCAACCAGTAAAAAAATATTCTAGCATTTATTTCATCAGAAGAAATTTGTTCTGTAAATTTGACATGCAGTCCTACTGCTAGTGATCAAAAGACTGGAAGACGATTGAAGAGTCAGTGATTCACCGAAGAGTTGAGCTGAGTGACCCAATACTGTGCTGTGCTGGGCTGCACGCACAGCCTTATCTTCAGGCCTTTATTGCAAAAATTACTTGACCATGGGATAAATTAAGTCAGTAACAGAGGCATCTGCAACTGTCTCCCTCTTAGTACCTACCAACTACAGGTAATTATCTCATGTGCATGCCCTTGCCTTTAGAATAATAGATTAGAGAATAGAATAGAATAGAATAGAATAGAATAGAATAGAATAGAATAGAATAGAATAGAATAGAATAGAATGAACCAGGTTGGAAAAGACCTTTGAGATCATCAAGTTCAAGCTATCACCCAACACTATCTAGTCATCTAAACTATGGCACCAAGTGCCCCATCCAATTTCTTCTTAAACACCTCCAGTGATGGTGACTCCACCACCTCCCTGGGCAGCCCATTCCAATGGCCAATCACACTTTCTATGAAGAACTTCCTAACATCCAGCCTAAAACTCCCCTGGTGCAGCTTAAGACTGAGTCCTCTTGTTCTGATGCTGGTTGGCTGGGAGGAGAGACCAACTCCCACCCAGCTACAACCTCCATTCAGGGAGTTGTAGAAAGCAATAAGGTCTCCTCCGAGCCTCCTCCTATCCAGGCTAAGCAAGCCCAGCTCCCTCAGGTCTCCTCATGGGGCTTGTGCTCCATACCCCTCACCAGCTTTGTTACCCTTCCCTGGACATGTTCCAGCAAGTCAACATCTTTCCTAAACTGAAGGGCCCAGAACTGGACACAGGACTCAAGGTGTGGCCTAACCAGTGCTGAGTCCAGGGGCAGAATGACCTCCCTGCTCCTGCTGGCCACACTATCTCTGATGCAGGCCAGGATGACATTTGTCTTCTTGGCCACCTGGGCACACTGCTGTCTCATGTTCAGCCTACTATCAACCAGAACTCCCAAGTCCCTCTCTGCCTGGCCTCTCTCCAGCCACTCTGACTGCAGCCTGTAGCACTGCATGGGGTTGTTGTGGCCAATGTGCAGAACCCAGCACTTGGATGTGTTAAATCTCATGCCATTGGACTTTGCTCATCTGTCAAGGTCCCTCTGCAGAGCTCTTCCACCCTCTAACAGATCAACATCTGCCCCCAGCTTGGTGTCATCTGGAAATATACTGATGGTGGACTCAATCCCCTCATCCAGATCATCAGTTAAGACATTAAACATAATTGTGCCCAGCATTAATCCCTGGGGCACACCACTATTGACTGGCTGCCAGCTGGACGTGGCACCATTCACCACCACTCTCTGGACTCAGCCCTCCAACCAGTTCCTAACTCAACGCAGAGTACTGCTGTCCAAGCCACAGGCTGACAGCTTGGTCAAGCATTTGCTGAGGGAGATGGTATCAAAGATCTTGCTGAAGTCCAGGTAGACTACATCTACCTTCCCCACATCCAACAGCTGAGTCACCTGATCATAGAAGATGTTGGAAGAGACCTTTAAGTCCAACCTTTAATCTAGCACTGCCAAATCACCACTAAACCATGTCTTTCAGTGTCACATCCATATGTATTTTAAATACCTCCAGGGATGCTGACTCAACCACTTCCTTGGGCATCCTGTTCTTTTGCTTGACAACTCTTTCTATAATTTCTTTTTTCTACTATCCAACCTAAATGTCCCCTGGCACAACTTGAGCTGCCAGGCTCCATCTTTTAATAATACTGCCAGGCTCTGATTTTTAGGTTTGCAATTATGTCCATAAATTAAAAATTCATGTGAATTGAAACTTAAAATTATAAATAATATAATCATGCAAATGAAGTTTGTAGAAATAATGTTTAAACCTTATTAGTACTTTTGTAAAAGTAGCAATTAGTAAATGAATGATCTCCAAGGTAAAACAGTGAAAACAGTCACTGAAAATATATCTAGTTATAATTTTGAATACTCTCTCACTAACATTTGGAACAAAAACTTTGTAAGACAGTTTCACTGTTAGGTCTCTAAGACTGGGTAGCCAAAGGCAAGTTACACACGTACATGTGATCCTCAGAGGGTCTTTTTCAAAATGATTTTTCCCCAGCTGACACTTCCCACTATGAAATTGGATGTCAGATACATATGGTCAGGTTTCCAATGTTTTCACACCTAGTGTATCCCATTTGCAGCTTTTGAGGCTACAAACCAACTCAATCTATGAAAATCTATACCCATGAGGACCTTCATGTAATTTAACCTTTTTCCACTGCAGGAAAATATGTAATGGAACAGTTTCAGGTGTTTTCTAGATGGTAATAATCAACATCATCTACCTGGGAAACACCTAATGAGTAGTTAAGAAACTTAATTTCTTAATGAAAAACATTCATGGCGATCACCAATAATATGACTGAATGCATTGAAAAGATTGAATGCATCTACAACATTTATCAGAATTCTACGATAAGATATTGTCTTAGAATCAAAATGAGGGTACTCACATGCAGATTATTAATATTGGTCCCTGGAAGTTCCTGACAAGTGCAGTCTGTGATTGCTCGAGACAGCACTATTTTGCTAAAGACGAAAAATGTTTTTTAAAAGTTGAACAACATAGGGGATCATGCTCCAGTGCCCAGAAACTTTCTTTGATACTGCTATTTTTTTTATCTAGGCCCATCTTAAACAGCCAGGTGTAGATTAGCTATGGCCTAAAAGCCAATTAAGTACATTCTATGTGACACTGTTTCATGAGCAGTATCCAAGGATGCTCAAGAATTTAAGGAGCTGTTTTATCAGCTTTGTGATATCTTTCTATTTTAAGTCAGGCATCTGATATTTTCCATTCCTAGTATGTTGTTATTTATATTCTGCATGTGCATGACCTTGTAAGAGGCCTTCCTTCCCTTAGTGTATTCCTACAACATGTAAAAGATATCTGGGATCTAGCTTTCATACCAATAGCTTCCCTTTGAGAAGATATTAGAGCTGTTTGCATTCCTTGCCACGTGACTGTTAGCATACATTTAAAATCAGCTTTCCCAACATGCTCTTACTTTTTACATAGTTTAGAACTAATTACTAGTTTTGTTGGGGTTTGCATTTTTTCATATGTACTATCAATGAGCATTCTGACTTTTTAATGAATTTTGGTATATCTTACACAGTTGAGTCCATACATAGGAAATTGGGAGTAAATACTGACATAGAGGGACCCCCTCATTTATTCCTGAAGAGTTTTTCATTATCAGTCTTCTTTTGAGTGATTAAATAAAGATACTCCTGTCCTTAGCAGTAAAATTTACTTTGTGTTCTAACAGAGTCAACAGGGAGAAGGAAAGTTGCTTTTCACTGCTGTTAACAGTTTAAGAAACAAGAGCAAAACATGCTGCAAATGCAGACAGCTACACCAATGTAACAAAACTAAGCTGTGGTTTCCAAAGATTTTAGATATTCAGGAGATTCTCTCCGTTTGTAAAACACTTCAAAATCTACTTATGAGTACTGCTCTATGTTTGATATTGATATGAATTCTGCTTCTGTTGCTACCACTACTTCTGCCATGTGACGATAGGGAAAACTTCTGTATCTTTTCTGATCTGTCTATACCTCAGGGTATAAATGAAATAGGCAGGATGCTTTGGTAGTTAAAATGAACTGGAAAAACAACAGGCTGATTTTTTAAAATGTTGAGCAACTTAATAATTTTCACTAACATCAGTGGGAGCTGAACTTTTTGGAAAACAGAGCACATTCAGGCACTTTCTATTTAGACACTTTATATTTAAGCCTTTCTTTTCTAACCCCCTTGGATAGTGAGCTTTCACACTTGTATCTACAGCAATTTTTTGCAGTTCTCATCACTGTGACTTAGAGAAATTAAGATGACCCTTTTTGTTTGTTTGTTTGTTCCCTTGCTTTCCTTTCCTTTTCTTTTTCTTTCTTTTCTATTCTTTTTTCTTTCTTTTTTTTTCCCCTCCCCCCTTACTTTCTCCCTTGTTTGTGATATATGTGATTGCACTATAGGAGGTTTGGCTGCCCAAACTTATTTTTACCCTACAGGTGACCTTCTACAAGTATTTCAGCCACGACACAGTTATTTCTTATCAAATCTGTATTGTACTGATAGAAATAATTTCAAGTCAATTCTACTGTAGAATAAGAAGCCAAGATAGAAGAACCATATTACTCAGCAAATATCAGCTCCATGAAAAGGCTTATTGAACAGCTAGTGAAGCAGAGACTAGGTTAGTGAAGCAGAGACTAGGACTGACTCACTGTCAGGTACCAGCTGTCATAAAAGATTAGACACAGTTGTTGAGCACACAGAACTGTTAATTTGATTCAGCATTTGTATTCCTTTCTGGTGTAAGATTCAAATATTTCCCCTTCATGTGGTACTGAATGGGCAGATCTCTCTTTATAGACTACTCTATAATCATTAAAAGGAACAGAATAATATAGGCTATTACATTACACTATAGGGGAAAAAGGAAAGGAAAGGATAGGGAAGGGAAGGGAAGGGAAGGGAAGGGAAGGGAAGGGAAGGGAAGGGAAGGGAAGGGAAGGGAAGGGAAGGGAAGGGAAGGGAAGGGAAGGGAAGGGAAGGGAAGGGAAGGGAAGGGAAGGGAAGGGAAGGGAAGGGAAGGGAAGGGAAGGGAAGGGAAGGGAAGGGAAGGGGAAGGGAAAGGGAAAGGGAAAGCTCCAAAAGGCTTCATGTTGTCTGGAGAAAATAGTTCTTTTGTTTTCTACAATAATATCCACTACAATATTGTACTAAAAGTGGTTTGACATGCATAAAAAAGTATGTCATAAACCTTCTATTTAAAAGTATCAGACTACACACAAAGGATTTTAGTTCAGGTGTTAGTGGACCGTAACTCATAAGGTGATGACGCATTCTGAAATCCTAAAGTCAAACAGCTTCTATGCTAAGTAAGTAGTTTTGTTTGAATTAAAGCTTTGGGGGGAAAAGAGAAAAGCACATGTATGTTGACAGTTGAAAACACAGGCTAAAATCAAGTGAAAGAGTGGATAAGAAAAAAAAATTCTTGTACATGAAGTAATTTCAGACACCAGAGGGAATCCCTTGTCCTGCATTCATTGTAATTGCTTGATTCATTCAGTTATTTAATGAGTATTAATTCACCAAGTCATAGGTCTTCTATGACAGGTAAATTTCAGGTGTTTTGCACTGTATAGGGCTATAGATATAAAAATGGGACCAAGACATGTCTTTGGACTTTATCTATGCAGTAAAATATATCAGACAAAACAGATTACTTCCAGCATCTCTATTTAAATGTTAATATATGGAATTGTTTATGTATTAGAAATAAGTATTTAAATAAATGTTTGTTGTTTATTAATTAATTCTCAAAAAGAGAAGTTCTGAGCTGAGAACTGAAAATGGAGTATTCGTCTTCTACATTTTCAGTCTGAAAAACTTATTTTGAATAACTTATCTGTCAGAATATTCCTTTCAGAGGGTAATAATATTTGCTTCATGCGAGAAAGGGAAGACAAGGGAAAGCAACACAATTCCTATTTCAGCTTTATAATATTGGTAGTAAATTGTTTAGCAAAATTGCAAGAACTTTAATTAATATGGAATAGCTTAAATTATATTTTTACAGTGTATAAATGTGAGGAATTAAGGTTTAGTTTATTTGCCTAGAGATTAAGCCAACATGGATTCACCAGGGATAAGTCATGCCTTGCAAACCTGATTGCTTTCTACGACAAGGTGACACTGGGTTGGTGCAGGGCAAGCAGTGAACATTATCTATCTGGATTTCTCCAAGGAGAGATGGTACATGGTCTCCTACAGCCTCCTTCTTGAGAAACTGATATGCTATGACCTAGACAAGTGGTCCGTGCAGTGGATGAGAAACTGGCTGACAGGCCATACCCAGAAGGTGGTAATAAATATCTCTTTCTCAGACTGGTGACCTGTCACTAGTGGAGTCCCTCAGGGATTAATGTTTGATTCAGCATTGTTTAATTTCTTCATTAATGATTTAGATATTGGAATTAAGAGCACCTTGATGAAGTTTGCTGACAATACAAAAATAACTAGGGAAGGCAACACCCCAGAAAGGAGAACCACCCTCTAGGAAGATCTTAACAGGCTAGTTGAGTGGGCAAGAAGGAACTGTATGAAGTTTAATGAGGCCAAGGCTAGGGTCTTGTACCTGGAAACATATAACCCAGGAATGCAATTCAGATTGACTTGAAAGTAGCACTGTGAAGAGGGTCCTGATGGACAAAAGACTCAACATGAGTGAACAGTGTGCTGCAGTAGCAAAGCAAGCCAGCGGGATACTGAGTTGCATTAATAAGGGCATCCCAAGCAGGGGTAAAGATGTCATCCTTCCACTCTAATCAGTTCCTCTCGGGCCCTGAGTGTCCTCTTCTCCAGGCTGAGCAACCCCAGCTCCCTCAGTCTTTCCTCATAGGGCTTGTTGATTTAGATTAAGGCAATTTAGATTAAGGCAATAGAGTATTCTTGAAGCAGGAAACTTATGGTCAAAAAGGTTACAGTATAAAAATAGAGCAACAACTTTTAATATTTTGAAACCGGAAGTTAAAATTTTCTTTCATAAGTGCTACATAAAACTGGAATCACCTCTAAGGATTTGGTCACATTATATAATTTGCACAGTCTGTTCTAAAAAAGGATTTATTGATTGTTTTCAGTAAAAGATGTTAATGCATTGTCCTAGATTATGTATGTAATGTCTCCTTTTTGAAGCTTTACAACTGAAAGAAAGAAGTTCTGGGCCCCTCAGTTTAAGAAGGACATCAAGACACTTGAACATGTCCAGAGAAGGGCAATGAGGCTGGAGAGAGGCCTTGAGCACAAGCCCTACCTGGAGAAGAGGAGGCTCATGGAAGACCTCATTGCTCTCTACAACTACCTGAAGGGGGATTGGAGCCAGGAGGGAGTTGGTCTCTTCTCCCAGGCAACCAGCACCACAACAAGAGGACACAGTCTCAAGATGCACCAGGGGAGGTTTAGGCTCAAGGTGAGGAGAAAGTTCTTCACTGAGAGAGTCATTCGCCATTGGAATGGGCTGCCCAGGGAGGTGGTGGTGTCACCGTCTCTGGAGGTGTTCAAGAGGGGATTGGACGTGGCACTTGGTGCCATGGTCTAGTCATGAGGTCTGTGGTGACAAGTTGGACTCGATGATCTTTGTGGTCTCTTCCAACCTTGGTGATAACTGTGATACTGTGAAGTGTCAAGTCATCCCCTTTTGTATTAACGTTTCCTCTTCTTTGAAACATAAGGTGAATTTTCGCTCTTTTCTTTCTCATTGTATACATATAGAAACTTATTTGACTTCTTTATAGGCTTCAGTGAAGGAAAGTTATATATCAGATTTGTTCCTGTCATTGTCCTTGGTTTAACTTTTGATTTATTACCATGTTTATCTTTCCAGGCAGCGTTTTCTTGGATCTACAGAACAATCCTTTCTAAATTCTGCCATAGGAGTTTATTCAGTCTGCAGAAACAGCAAAATTAATTGGTTTCTAAAAACCTTGGTATTTGGAAGTGATCAAAAAGAGATTTTTTTTTCCCCTGCTAGTAATGCAATAAACTGCAAACATGTTAAAAACAGAATTCTAGAATTAACTTTGCATTTGACAATAACCTAACATCATGAAAAAATAAAATCTCTAAGTCACAAGACACTGAGTAAACTACTTCTGAACAATTCTACTGGGAAGAGTGCTCTTTATTTTCTCCTTTATCTGAATAACCTATCAGCCTTGTTAGTTGTCATTGAAGATTAGGCATATTTGAAGTATCACCAAATTCAGCAAGGCAATTGGTAAAGTCCTCTTTAACATGAATAAAGGGTTCAAACCCCCTTATTTTAGAGTATTAGTGAATTAGTGGTCAATATATACATATATATATATGCGCATATATGTACACACATATATGAATTCAGAAACAATAGTCCTATATTCCTTAAGATTTCAAACAATCTCAGATTGTGATTACAGCAATTTCTGTATTTATTCATACAGTCTAGAAATCCAAAATATTATCTTCTCTATCTCACAAGGCAGGTAAATGGATATACCAGGTGGCAGAACTGACCATTAGTCCACTCTCATGCTTCTCTTATTAAGAGATGTGTTTTCAGGGAGAACTCAGGTTGCAGACATACATAGGAATTAGCAGCCTGACCCAGTAGACACTGAACAGAATGATAATGATTTAACTGACTTTAGTGGATCCTGGATCAAGAATTTAAATAATTCTGACTGTTTGTAATAGTATAACAGATGTTTCATCTAAGTAACATGTCTAGAAATTACTTTTTTAGACCTTTGCTTCAATACAACCTTAGCAAAAGATAACCTCAGATTCAACAGAACCTGAATCATCCAGAATGTGCCTACTGAATGGCCAGGCACTTCAGTCTATTCTATTGTTTTAATAACCACTTTGACCATCTGGGAATGGTGTCGTGAATCAAGGCAGAGGCTCCAAAGTGAGGATTTTCTCTGTCATCCCTTTCCTTTCTTAAGTGTTTCTTCTTCTTGGGAGCCCCAAAGAATAAGGTGGCAGACAAAGGCTCATAAGAAACATGATTTATCTGTTCTTCCTTCAAAGAAAAGACTAAAACAATTAGTAAGTGGAATATAGACAATTGCATGCTCCAGTATACACAATTCACTTTTAATGTGAACAAAACATACACAACATCAGCCTATGAAATTATTCAGGCATATTAAAACACTGTAAGGAAGGATTCATTCATCATTTTAGATTACTCTCATGTCTTAGAATGCTATTTACTGTCTTAATTATGACACATCTTTTAATAATACTTCTGTGACAGGGAAAAATACTATATGATACAGGAGTTATACAGTACTAGAGAGAATGTGAGAAATAAGCAAGTAGTTCTTTTCAGAAACATCTATGGTGAACTACTTTAGTGAATTAAAAGCTTTATTTTCCTTTGAGGCTGCAGATGATAATTGGTTACCTCTAACATTTACACTTTATAGTATTGTTTTAATTTATGATAATTACAATTAAATGGCCCGAGATAAATATTTGATTCCAAATGAATTTAGCCTATGTAAATCCCATTTGCAATATTTCAACTGAATTTCAGAGGAATTGTCTTCATTCAAATATAATTACCACCTTGTAGCATATTATTTCATCCAGCACTAAGATTTGGAAACCTTGCTTAAAAATAGATTTGAGCAATGTCACTAATGAAGCAAAGTCAGGATTTAAGACAAAGATTTTCAGTGCAGAGATGCTTTCAGTTTATCTGTTAAATCTACACAGAAGAATAATTAAAATGACCAAATACTCAAATGTGTCAATCACATTCATTCAGCACAAAATTTGCTACTAGTTACTTTGAACTGAAAGAATAATAAAGAATAAGAGCAGTTAAACCTTCTGGTAATTATGTATCTTAATATGAATTTGTCATACTAAATTCATAGATTGATGAGGAGGAACAGTATTCAACACCTATATTAAATCAAAGCATTATGAGCATTCCATTTTAAAGAAGAAACAAACCCAAACAAACAAAAAGATGGCATTTAATTCACAAAAGCCAAAATGTCTGGAAATGCTAGACATATCCTTCAGTCAATGATGCTCTGAATATACAGGCAGTGTAATCTTTACAGGATGAAATAATCAATATAATCAAAAATGATCAAATATTACAAAATGTTTTCCTCTTTTCACCTGACACCTTCTGTTGCTCTTTGTCTGTTCTTCCTCAACATTTTAAATTACCTTTTCCTCTCTATAAAATACTCACTATTTTTAAATTACAGAATTTGTATACAATATGAAAAAATGGACCTGATTGCCTTTTAATTTTACTTTTAATGAAAAATAATTGCATATCCAATCACATTTGTACAAAATAATTTCTCTTATATTGTCCTGTAGCATAATGTTGGTACTCCCTTGACATGAGGTTAATGCATCAACATTTTCATTTCATTTCATCAAGTACATTGCTACTTCAGAAACTGACTCTGTGAGGGGAAGAAAAGGGAAGAAATTCACTGGTAATACGTGATTATTGTCTGTAAAAGGCTTTTCATCCCATATTCTCCCATTTAAGTAAACATTTGGATATTCTTATCACTCCTGAATACTTAGCCTGTGATTTGAGAATCAAGTTGGCTCCTTTCCATTTCATCTGTTATCACCAATAATACAGATTTTGCAGCCTAAATTAGTCCCTTGTTTGCACCTGTGCCCCCTAACACCGTCACTGGGTTTGCACAGCTGTAATTGCTGTGAATATAGCAAACAGCTCAGATGATGTGCAAGGTGGAACTGGATCCACATGTGAATCTCTTTCAACTGTGTTGACTGTAAGGTCAACCAGAATAAAAAGCAGCAAAACTTACCATTATGGCTGAATTTGGTAGGTGTGATTTTTTTCAGGAGCATCCTTGTTTTCCAGTTACTTGCAGCAAAAATGTATTTTGTATAGTGTTGGGTCAGAGAGAGAATAAAAGGAATATGATTTAGACTTTCTTCAGAAAACAGAATTTACTATCTGAATAGTTCACATGTAAAATTTACTATCTGAATAGTTCAGATATAAAAATAAAATCCATATTCAGTTTTTCTAGATGAGAAAGCTGTCATTTATTAGAAAGTTTTCAAGATAGTTCCCAATTTAAAGGTTATAGCAAAGTACAATTTTAGAAGAGAAGAGGAGAGGAGAGGAGAGGTTCAGAGAGGAGAGGTTCGGAGAGGAGAGGTTCGGAGAGGAGAGGTTCGGAGAGGAGAGGAGAGGTTCGGAGAGGAGAGGTTCGGAGAGGAGAGGTTCGGAGAGGAGAGGTTCGGAGAGGAGAGGAGAGGAGAGGTTCGGAGAGGAGAGGTTCGGAGAGGAGAGGAGAGGAGAGGAGAGGAGAGGAGAGGAGAGGAGAGGAGAGGAGAGGAGAGGAGAGGAGAGGAGAGGAGAGGAGAGGAGAGGAGAGGAGAGGTTCGGAGAGGAGAGGGAAGGGGAGGGGAGGGGAGGGGAGGGGAGGGGAGGGGAGGGGAGGGAAGGGAAGGGAAGGGAAGGGAAGGGAAGGGAAGGGAAGGGAAGGGAAGGGAAGGGAAGGGAAGGGAAGGGAAGGGAAGGGAAGGGAAGGGAAGGGAAGGGAAGGGAAGGGAAGGGAAGGGAAGGGAAGGGAAGGGAAGAATAGACCAGACCAGGTTGGAAGAGACCTTCGAGATCACTGAGTCCAACCCATCATCCAACACAATCCAATCAACTAAACCATGGCACCAAGCACCCCATCAAGTCTCCTCCTAAACACCTCCAGTGATGGTGACTCCACCACCTCCCCGGGCAGTCCATTCCAATGGGCTCTATTAGTCTCTAATAATTGAGATTAAATATATTTTAAAAATCTGTGGTCTACCAGATTTAAGTTATTGTTATCCATAGCTTAGTTTTGTGTGTGATTTTTTTCCTTAAGCCAAAGAACAATCCTCGCACTAAATCTAGCGAGTGGTGGCTTGGGTGAAATATTTTGAAGTTTCTGACTGTTTATTAAATGTAATAATTTCTGGGTCTTCTCTACAGTGATGATGAACCCAACATACAGCACATAATATTCCTCCTGTATGTCAGACAGCATAAACACAGAAGGCAAAAAGCCCTTAATCTCTCAGGCAAACCTGTCCGGTTTGCAGATAAGGGCCTCTCAAATAGTTCTGTGGTCCCAAAACACAATCCTTTTCAATCCAACAAGCTACTATCTAAATTAGCTTTTATAATTGCATCACCTGCTGCAACAGGGAAAGTAGAGCCTGATCCCTGCCTTCTCATTCATTTTAGCAGGAATAGGTTCAGCAGATTAGAGAACTGATGTATTTGAACACCAAATACATAAAACTGTATTTGAACAGCCTTATGTTTCCATTCTCTCTGTGCATAAAAATTACACTTTTTATAAGACTTTTATTCCTTTGAACCTGCTTTCCCTTGATATCAGGTTGCAGAGTGCTATCCACTGAGGCATCTCTCCAATCATTAAAGAAGGACCTTTTCTAATATTTTTAATTAGTTTTAACCTTCTTCACATCTTCAAGCACAGTTATGGACACTCATTGATTTTAATTACCATACTGATAGCTTGCTGCTTTGCACTCCTTATTGAAATGACCCTTTAGCATTTCTTTTGAACAAATCCCCTATGTAGTTTGTTGGTGTTTTTTGGTTGGTTGTTTTTTTTTTTTTAATTTTATTTTTACTTTTAAAACATTCATTTGTTTGGATTCTTTATGTGTTAAAAAAGTTCATCATTGTCTTGATGGAGTTTTGGTCCTAGCTTAGGCCTGAGTTGGAGGATTATCAAGACAGAAAGCAACTACTTGATTTTCAATCTTTTTCTCATTGCACCACATTTTCATCATCTAACACCATAGATTTGTTTAATGTCCTACAAATATATGACAAATGTACACAAGAAATTTCTCCCTGCAAACTTTTATTTCCACAGTCCTTTTATAATGCCTATTCACTGCTAATATTCACTGTGACACAAAATGATCAACTAAGGAAGCCAGCATGATAATTGTTGAAAATGAAAAAAATGATTCCTAGAACGTCCTTAAACTGCAGTAATACAAACAGATCTATTTAAGGTTTATACCAGAATTTGAACAAACATATTGAAGCAAACCTCTTTTAGACAGAACAAACTTTGATTAAAACAGGAAACTCTTCATAAAGCTGAGCTGCTGACTCTGCACTATTTGGTGTACAGAAAAAAAAAATTAAACATGGCAATAAAAATAATACAGGAATAATTGAACCCAGTGGCTATTATTATAGTAGAATGAAGCACACACAATATTGGTGAGATTCAGGCACAGCTGGAAGCTGAGTCCCCTGAAGTCACTCACACAACTATGACACCCACTCCCCAGTGGGATGGGAAGGAGAATGGGAACAAAAAGGCAAAACCAGTAGATTGAGAAAAGGACAGATTAACAGGACAGCACAGAGATAGCGACACTCAGAGAGAACAATAATATTGAGTCACAGTGGCTTGTCCAAAACACACCCTTTGGCTGGTTCAGATGGCTTTCTTAGCTGTGGCCTCTCCCAGCTTCTGTGAAGATGGAAAAAAAAACAAACCAACAAACAAAAAAAGATAAACCCACAACAAAAACAAACCAAAGCCTTAACCCTCTCCCAGCCAAATCCTGCAGAAGTGTGTGTTCTAAAACTAGTGTTGCAGATCATTTAACAGATGTTTGGATCTCCATCCACAAAGCATTTGAGCTACTTTCCCAAGCCATTTATTTTAGTGAAAAGTAGATTAAAGTTTCTCACTCCTCTCACAATGACTCTACACAGTGATGTGATGACATTAAATATTTTTAAAGCTATTTTTCTAAGTGTTTATTTTCATAATATCTGTGTCTGTCTATCATGTGCTAATCTGTGGGGTTTTTTAATGTAAAATATAAATGAGAAGCCAAAGTTTCAACATTTGGTAAAGTCGCAATGTTTTATGCTTTCTGATCTCCCTAACTGATTTTAGAATTACCCATTCTTATGTCTGAATATTTCCAGATGTATGCCAACTGCACCAGGCATAAATGAAGTGTTAATCATGTACATTTTAGATTAAAGGAACTCATAAATAAATAATCTTCACATTGTAGTATCTCTACACTTCATTAATAGAGCTCCAGGACAAAAACATACCTAACCATGGCTTTATCATAGCTGTATTTGATAACTTTCTGTCTTATTGTCTTTGTCATATTTTCTGATATTAGAGAATTCAAGGAAATCAAGACCAAAACAGACAAAAAAAAACAGCGTTCAGTTTTACTTCATACACATCTTGGTCAATCTGATTTCATAAAAGACACTTTTACAGGTCTGAAATATTTTGATAGCCAAGACACAGCTCTCTGTGCCTCAGGAGAGAAGCTACCATTATATCATGATGCCCAGCTGTCCTGCAGTGGCAGAGAACTGATTAGGTAAGGTAACCCCAAAAGGATTGTAGACAGCAAATGGCATCCCACATAGCAAAAAAATATTTCTGCAGTCCTTGTAGAGTCTTTCATGGGAATACACTTCAGTGTAAATTTCAGTGTATATGCAATGCCTCAGTAAAGCCTTGCTCTCATCCATCTTCTCCAATTTGGAATCATTATTAAATATCTCTGCTTATAAATTAAACAGGTGAACAAACTGTTTAATTAATATCTTATAAACACTCTCTTAAATTAATGCAAATTATAACTAACCCAACAATGGTAAGACCCAGTAAAAGGCTATTCAAGTGTCAGTAATTTGATACAGACTAGGGGGATTTGAAGTCTATAATTTAGAAGTAGATGTGCAAATAATGCCAGGACTAGACCATTGTCATTTGCTCTCTATAACCTTCACAAAGGTTTCTTTTCCTTTCTCTATCTGGGTTGAGATAAATAGGTTCAGAAACATTTAAATTATGTTTCAGTTAAAGAAATGTGAGTTATTTGAGAGCCTTGGACTGCCCCCCTCCCCCCCCTCCCCTTTTTTTTTTTTTTCCTATCTCATCTAAATTTACTTTATCTGAGAGTAAGATTATGTTAAGGTAAAGAAATTTTTCAGTCAGTATAGATTTAAGTGTTACTCTGTGTAACATATGTGATCTCAAATTTTTTGACCCTTAAACATAGTGTATAACCAGCATCTATTTCTGTTCCTCAGAAAATAAACTGATAAGAACAAATATTTTGTTTTGTATATAAAAGTTATTTGCAGTATCAGTTTCATTAGGTGAAATAATTGCTTCCACAGAATTTACTTGCCCTTTTTTTCATGTGCTTGATATTAATAAATATTAATAAATATACCTTATTTATTTTTGTAATATAGTTAATAGGTAGAATGCTAATTACCTGTCTTGGGTTAAGTTGGATCTGCTGCTGATATTCAATACCATGCTGCCATCATGCCATCTTCAAAATGAAATGCTGGCTGGAGCAAAGTATCGTGAAACTTGGAGTTCAGACTGTAACATGTGAGGATTCCTGTTCTGGTTGCTGCTTCCAGTATCCAGTTCTTGTGGTGTGGGATGTCTCCTGTATGTTTGGGTGGTGAGAACCATTTTATCATGGGCTTCTGCTACTGCTTCTGCATTTTGCTGAGTGTTTACTGCAAATAGGCAAAGATAATTGTGCATTGTATTATCTCAGTGAAATTTGTTCTCTCTGTCCAGTGTTGTGTGTGTTACTTTCCCTCCCATCTATGTGGGGGACAGGGGGCTTGTGAAAGTGGGCTGTGTTAATCCAGGACAGGGCAGTAGTTTAAGATACCAGAACAGAAATACCCTCTGGGTCAACTCTACAAACAGTTTTACAATTTAGAACTTTCCCTGTGGTATTTGTTGGTGTAGAATGGAACTTGTGTGTTTTTAATTACCACTGCACTGCATCTACCATCAACAAAAATCAGTCAGTTCACAGATCAGCAGATCTTACTAAATGTTTCATTCCCTCAGTCTTTCTTCTCTTGCTCTGTAATATCATGTCTCAAATGTTCATGAAAGCTACGATAAAATCAATGGAAAAGTAATAATTTCTTGCTGCTAACAGCAAGTTATACCATAAAAAGATATATTTTTACTGTGAAGCCTATGACTGCGAGCAATTTCCCTAATAAACTGGTCTTTTTTCCTTAAGAGAATTAAACTTTGAATAAAGAGAGTTAAAAATTGGTGCTAAATAAAAAGAAATGTCATGAAGTTTAAAGCATATTGCTGAAAAAATGTTATAATTAAGCAGTATTGTACAGTAAATGAACCTCAAGTATTTAAAACATTAGAGCTAGAAAACTTAATCATAAATAAATGTATATATATGTAATTTCTGATGAGCAAAGGTGACACACTGTATTGTTGTTGAACTTTATCTGTAAAAGTTTAGTAAATCAAAATAATCACACTATGGAAATTACAGAATTTTTTAAGAAGAGAATATAAGGCAGGTTCATTGCCAGTGGTAGCTACTACACATGATTTAAGAGTTGCATTGATATAAGACTGTGAAGGGTGTGATCAACTATTAATATTTGGTGGAATCCTAGAATCATAGAATCAATAAGGTTGGAAAAGACCTCAAAGATCATCATGTCCAACCTGTCACCACAGACCTCATGACTACTAAACTACGGCACCAAATGCCACATCCAATCCCCTCTTGAACACCTCCAGGGGTGGTGACTCCGCCACCTCCCTGGACAGCCCATTCTGATGACTAACAACTCTCTCTATGAAGAACTTTCTCCTCACCTTGACCCTAAACTTCCTCTGGAGCAGCTTGAAACTGTGTCCTCTTGTTCTGGTGCTGGTTGCCTGGGAGAAGAGACCGACTCCCTCCTGGCTACAACCTCCCTTCAGGTAGTTGTAGAGAGCAATGTGGTCTCCCCTGAGCCTCCTCTTCTCCAGGCTAAACAATCCCAGCTCTTTCAGCCTCTCCTCATAGAGCTTGTGCTTGAGGTCTCTCACCAGCCTCATTGCCCTTCTCTGGACATGTTCAAGAGTCTCAATGTCCTTCTTAAATTAAGGGACCCAGAACTGGACACAGTATTCAAGGTGTGACCTAACCAGTTCTGAGTACAGGGGCAGAATGACTTCCCTGCTCCTGCTGGCCACGCTATTTCTGATGCAAGCCAGGATGCCTTTGGCCTTCTGGGCCACCTGGGCACACTGCTGGCTCATGTTCAGCCAGCTGTCAATCAGTACCCCCAGGTCCCTTTCTGTTTTGCACCTCTCCAGCCACTCCAACCCCAGCCTGTAGTGCTGTATGGGGTTGTTGTGGAGAAACTAGCCCACAACTGACCATGGATGAACATGTTAAAAAGATAAGAGCTCATAAACAGCAATAAAATGTTGTTTCATTTCAAAACTTCAAAGAAAACCACTGGACAAATGCAAAATTTTGAAACTACTTAAGCTGTACAAAGATTGGAGCCTTTTTAAACACATACCAGATAGTTGTCTTTTCATGTTCAGATATTAATGTTTTTACAGAGTAGAAATTTTCTCATCTTCAGTGTACTGCATTTTTTTTTCAATTATCTTTCAATATTCAATTAAAATTATTAATATATACTCTATCACTAGATAATTTGGAACAATGAGGAAGTTTTGTTAAAACAACAAAATGGGATGATTAAGAAAGTTCAACATGCTCCATAAATATATATTCACAAAACAGCCACGGCCATTATCACAAATGGAGGCTGTTGACAATTTTAATAGCATTTATACACTATTGACTGACATTTTATTATTATAATTAAGACATAGAATACTTTTCCACAGTACAATTTACTTATGAATTACATAAATTGCATCAAAATGTCTGTAATATTCCACTTTTCTCTCAGATAAGATTCCTTGGTACTTAGGTTATGAAGAAAATAGTCTGTTAGCTAGCTATGGTTGCTTTCTTTCTCTTTATCCAGATAGTTGCTTAGATCTTTTTTTTAAGGATATCTCTACTCTGTAGTTGTGCAGAGAAATAGAGCTACACAGCAGAGCACAGGGAAACCAATACAAGATATGAAAAAGCTAGATCAGTTGCCAGATATAGTCCAGTTAAGAAGCCTAGAGCTCTGGCTAGAGTAATTTATTTTATCAGGAGTTTATCTTAGTAAGAGCCACACATGAGCATTTAATGTACTGTACTCGAAATTCTGTGCTGCAGTAGCTGCAGCACCATGAGTACCTAACAGAGACTGGATTTGTTTATTCTATTCTGCAGTGTGTAATGTTGAAGAGACTGTATTAGTTCTTGGTAGAATGGAACAAAGAAGGTGAGGGTGCAGGTCAATGGAAATATCTGGCAGGTCAAATACTCTCTAAATTATTTTGGTTTTCAGTTAAGTAGGGGATTCAGAAAGGGGGAAAAGAGAGACGAACAAATGTTAAATGTGTAATGACATCTTTATACAACATTGTCATGCTTTATTTTTCAATACTTATCTGAATTTTCAGCATTAAATGGGGAAATATTTTTCTTTCTCTTTTCACAAAAATCTGAGGGTTTTTTGAATAAGAATACCTACAGAAAGGTGCCTCAGACAACTACAGGAAAGGAAATCTCAGTTTCTGTTAAGGACCTCTATTGATAATTTTTTTGAGCTTATCCCCTGATTCCAGTATCTTCTCATACTTTTCCCCTGTTTCAGTGTGGGTGATTCCCATGGGCTATAGTCCTTTAGGAACTACTCCAACATTAGTCCTCTCCAAAAGGCAGCAGTTCCTGTAAGGATAACACTGCAGTTATAACTACATTGTCTGCAGTTCCTTTGGGGAGTACCTGCGCGCTGCATCATGGGATCCTCCATGGGCTACAACGTGAATATCCGCTCAACTGTGGTATACTTAGGGAGCAGTTCAGCTATCAAAACACAGGTCTCTAATGTCATTTTAGCTGCTTCCAGCTGAGAAGCTGGAATTCTCTCATAGTTCCTGCATAATGTCTGGCTCTATTATGGAAGCATCTTGATACCACAAGACATCTAAAAGTATACCAGAATCCTCTGCTTATGAAATAAAATAATTTCTTTATTGTTCTTCTAAAAGACACTATCTCTTCTTTAGAGTATTGTCGTAGTTTGGGCTGGGTGCCCTCTACTACAGGGGTGTTTCCTGTGTCCAGAAGTCCAGCCCAGTGGGTGGACACAGGAAGTTAGGTTATTTCCTACCATGATCCCTTGTACCACTATAAGTTTCACGTCAGGGTCTGGCACTTCCTCTTTCCTTCCTCTCCACCACCTGGTAACTGGGGGAGAGATCTCCCAGCCATGGGCCTGGTTAGGCTCAAGGCCACGGGGGGATGGGCAATCTCAGATCTGGCCAGCTGAGACTAGCCTAGCAGTGGCGGGGGGGGGGGGGGGGGGGGGGAAGGAGGAGCTCTGGGGGTTTTGGGTGCACCCTCAGGTGGGGATGGGATCTCTCTGGGTCTGTTTTAGGGTTTCTTCTTGTCACTGTGTTTCTAGTTCTCTGCACGCACTCACTGTTTTCTATTTAAACTTTCCATCACTTTTGCAATCTGTTTGTCTGAGTCGTTATTTCTGCACATGGTGGGGAGGGGGTTTGCCCCAACCCATTACAAGTATATCATAGTTAGATGATTAATTTTGTTTTTCAGTGTTTGACATATCAGTTTTATCAGTGTACCTGACATGACTGAGGTAGATTTAGTCAGCCATTTATTTCTACAACTGCTTGAACAATGAAATAAGTGAACTCAAACAGAGTTAGGGTCCTCAAACAAAATATTGGTCACAAATTTGTGATAGGGAGTGAATATTTAGCTTTAGCATTTGAATTTGGGGTTTTGGTTAGTGTTTTTAATTCTGTGTCAGAATGCTATATGGGCTTTAAAATATTGGGTCAAAAATAGCTGTAGGGGTGCAAGTCTCTTCAGGAGCTTCTGACAGCTACACAAAAAACCAGAGAAACACAGTAGGAAGACAAAGAAACAAACAAACAAACAATCCAGAAACAAGCAAACAAACAAATAAGAAGTCATAAAGTTATCAAGGAAGGTCTTGCGGCTCCCTGCAAGAAATTTAGTTTCTTGGAGTCATAGATTCATAGAATGGTTTGAAAGGGACCTTAGAGATCATCTAGTTGCAACCCCTCTGCCATGGAAAGGGACACCTTCCACTAGACCAACTTGCTCAAGGCCTCATCCAGTCTGGCCTTGAACACCTACAGGGAGGGGGGCATCCATGACCTCCCTGGGCAACCTGTTCCACTGTCTCATCATCCTTTCTGTAAATAATTTCTTTCTAATATCTAGTCTAAATCTACCCTCTCCAAGCTCCAACCCATTCTCTCTCATACTATCATGACAACCCCTTTCAAAAAGTCCCTTCACAGCTTTCTTGTTGACACCTTTCAGGTGCTAGAAGGCCCTGATAATGTATCACCAGAGATTTCTTTTCTCTGGGCTGAACAACTCCAACTCACAATCTTTATGCATAATAGAGGTGCTCTAGCCCTTTCATCATCTTTGTGGCTCTCCTTTAGGCCCTCTCCAGTAGTTCAGTGTCCTTCTTATGTAGGGGGCAGCAGGACCAGATGCCAGAAAATATCTGGCTTTTATCTCAAGTACTTAACTGCAGACAGTATGCTAAAATAGGATACATATCTTACCCCAGGTCAAAAAAAATCATAACATAAAGGTGTTTATTTATATACATTCACTTGCCTTTCCTCAGCAGAAAATACACCTGAAAGGCAGCAAAAAAGGAAGCAAAGTAGTTGAATCTAAATGTGTGTATTTTACACTTCCTATGGGGTTTATTGAACTGTGTGGATCTGATGGCTTGACAAGTTGAGCCTACAAGAGTATAAGGCTTTAGTAGATATAGATGCACAGTGTATTCTGAAGCTATCAAACTAAGACAGAGTGGAACTCATCCATATTTCTGGCATGACATGGGGATCCCAACACTTGGATGTTTTGGAAGCTGAACACTGGAATGCAAGCCACGCTTGGAGGGGCAGAAAGAGTCGTTGGAATTGATTGGCTCAGGGGTGGCAACATGGTACCACTATTTGGACTGATCATGGACTCATCACAGACTGATCCAGACTGCACTGGAACAGGGTGAAGCTCCAGAACATCTGCAGTAAGAAGTCTGTTGTGTACCACAAGGCAATCTCCTTTTGAGTGAGAATGGACAGTGAATGATGTATGATGTATGTTGTAGAATAGAATAGAATAGAATAGAATAGAATAGAATAGAATAGAATAGAATAGAATAGAATAGAATAGAATAGACCAGGTTGGAAAAGACCTTTGAGATCATTGAGTCCAACCTATTATCCAAGACTATCTAATCAACTAAACCATGCAACCAAGCACCCCATTCAGTCTCTTCCTAAACACCTCCAGTGGTGGTGACTCCACCACCTCCCTGGGAAGCACATTTCAATGGCCAATCACTCTTTCTTTGAAGAACTTCTTCCTAACATCCAGCCTAAACCTCCCCTGGTGCAGCTTCAGACTGTGTCCTCTTGTTCTGGTGCTGGTTGCCTGGGAGAAGAGACCAGCCCCCACCTGGCTACAACCTCCCTTCAGGTAGTTGTAGAGAGCAAGAATATCTCCCCTGAGCCTCTTCTTCTCCAGGATAAGCAACCCCTGCTCCCTCAGCCTCTTGTCATAGGGCTTGTGCTCCAAACCCCTCCCCAGCTTAGTTGCTCTTCTCTGGACATGTTCCAGTAAGTCAACATCTTTCCTAAACTGAGGGGCCCAGAACTGGACGCAAGACTCAAGGTGTGGCCTCACCAGTACTGAGTACAGGGGCAGAAGGACTTCCCTGCTCCTGCTGGCCACACTGTTCCTGATACAGGCCAGGATGCCTTTGGCCTTCTTGGCCACCTGGGCACACTGCTGTCTCATGTTCAGCCTCCTATCAACCAGTACCCCCAGGTCCCTTTCTGCCAGGCCACTCTCCAGATGTTGACTTGAATCTGCTAATGGGTTTTCAAAACCATGTTGCCATCACACCAGTTCTAGAATGAAAGTGCTGGCTGAAGCAAAGTGTCACAGTGCGTGTATTTCAGATTGTAACACGAAAGGCTTTCTGTTTCTGGATGCTGCTGCTGGTTTCCATTTTTGGAGTGCTGGTCTTTTTCGCTGAGCTGGCTGCAGGCTTGAGGGGTGGGGTGGGCATTTTTATCACTGCCTTCTGCTGTTGCTGCTTCTGCTTTTACTGTGCTTTTCTGTGAAACAGGCTAAGGTAATTGTACATTATATTATTTCATTAAAACCTCCTTATCTCAGCCTAGGGCTTTTTGTAATACTTTGCCTCCCAAACTTTGTGTGTTGGGGGAGAGCTTGCTTGTGAAAGCAGGCTCTTTTAAACCAGGGAAGCTTAACTGCTATTTTTTTAAAAAAGGGGGAAAAAGGAAGACCCAAGTAACTACAGGCAAGTCAATCTCACCTCTGTGCCCAACAAGATCATGGAGTAGATCCTCTTGGAAACTATGCTGGGGCACAGGGACATAAAAAGGTGATTGATGGCAGCCACCAAGGCTTCACTAAGGGCAAATTTTCCCTGAAATATTTGTTGGCCTTCAGTGATGGGCTTAGAATGCTGATGGATAAGAGAAGAGCTTATGATGTCTGATGAACTGATATCCTTTGCAAAACTTTTGACACTGTCCCACATGACATACTTGAGTCTATGTTGGAGAGATATGAATCTGATGGATAGATCATTCAGTGGATAAATAATTGTCTGTATGGTCTGTGAAATCCCCAGTTGTTTTATTGTCTCAAACAGGGTGTGACATGGCCTGACAGCGTAGCTTAAAAGCACTGCAACAGCACCACTGAAAGGCCAATATGCACACTGTGCTCTGCACAGTTCTGGAGACACTGGCCCTGCCCTGCAAGGGATGATGGCAGAACAGCAACTTCCTGTGGCCAGATGGGAGCAGCCTTCCTGACAGCTCAGCTCTGTACCTCTCACAAGGCCGGCCCCACTGTGCTGCTTACTCTGCTCTGCACTGCTCTGCACTGCTCCACACTGTCCACGCTGTCCACCAGCTCCACAGCAATTCCTTCCACCCTGGCTCTGCCCACCACTCCATTCCACCCTGCCTACACATCCTGCATGGCTCCCTCAGATGGCACTGCTCTGTTAGCACTGTGCTACTCCATTTCCACCATTGCCATGGAGGGCTTCTCTTTTTCAAAGTGTGGGCCTGCCTCCAAGGACTCGGGGCTGAAAATTCTATAATCTGAACCCAGGGAATGGTGATTACCCTCCATTTGCTCTTGACTCTCTCTGTCTCCCTCTCTTCTCTTTCTCTCTCTACCTTTCCCTCTCCTTTTGCTTCCCATTTTCCCTTTTCTCCAGTCCAATCTAATAAACCTAATTCATCATCCTTTTGGCCTTGGTTCACCTTTATCTACTTCACAGGAATTATTCAAATCTTAGCACCATCCCCACTACAGACAAGGATTGGTACAGAATAATTGGGTCATGACATGGTTGCACTCAAAGAGTTGAGATTAGCATCTTGACATTCAAGTGGAGAGAGTAACCAATGCAATTCATCAAAGATCTGTATTGGGACAGGCACTTCCCAATACTGATCCTCAAGGAAGGAACAACACTGACAGTAGAACTGAGTACACCAAGCTATGTGGTGAGGTCTACACACTTCAGCAAACAAATGCCATCCAAAAGGACATTGATATTCTTGAGATCTAGGCCTATACAAACCTCCTGAATGTCAAGTAGGTGAGATGTAAAGTGCTGCACCTGGGTTGTGACAATCCCAACAAAAAAATACAGGCTAAGTGATGAGTGGATTGGAAGCAGCCCTGTGGAGGAGGACTTAGGGATACTGACAGATGGAAAACTGAATATAAACCAGAGATATACATTCATAATCCAGAAAGTTAATGACATCCTGGGCTACATGAAAAGAAATGGGACCTACTGTGTTCTGGTGAGACCCCATGTGGAGCATAAGAAAGACATGGACCTGTTGGAGTGCATCCAGAGGAGGACCAGAAAGATGAATAGGGTCTGGAGTACCTCCCCTGTAAAGATAGGCTGAAAGAGTTGGAGCTGTTTAGCCTAGAGAAGGCTACGGTGAGACCTTGCTGCAGCATTCCAGTACTAAAAGAGGCTTACAGGCAAGATGGAGAGGGACTCTTTATCAGGAAATGTAATGATAGAAAAGAGCTAAAGGTTTTAATTTGAAATACCGTAAATTTAGTTTAGATGTTAAGAAGAAAATCATTATTGTGTGGGTTGTGAGACACAATAACAGCTTGCCGAGCTCAGGAGCCCTTCACATTCATCAGCTTTATAGGAAGCAGTCACTTACTCCAAAGACAGGATTTTTCTCCACTACTGTTCCCCACTTAAATATGCTATCACAGAGACATTGCCTGGCTCAGTCTTGGCCAGAGGTTGGTTTAATTTACAACCAGAGGAACTTCTTGAAGCTTCTTACAGAAGCCACAGCAGCAGTCCCCTCCTCTGCTACCAACTCCCCTCACCCTCCAAGGCACAAACCCAACAGATGATTGAATGTTTCCAGAGAAGGGCAACAATGCTGGTGAGGGGCTTGGAGAACAAGCCCTATAAGGAGAGGCTAAGAGAGTTGGGGTTGCTTAGCCTGCAGAGGAGGAGGCTCAGAGGAGATCTTCTTGGTGTCTACAACTACCTGAAGGGAGGTTGTAGCCAGGTGGGGGTTGGTCTCTTCTCCTAGGCAACCAGCACCACAACAGTCTCAACAGGACACAGTCTCAAGCTGCGCTAGGGGATGTTTAGGCTGGATGTGAGGAAGAAGTTCTTCATAGAAAGAGTGATTGGCCATTGGAATGGGCTGCCCAGGGAGGTGGTGGTGTTACCATCACTGGAGGTATCACAGTATCATCAAGGTTGGAAGAGACCTCAAAGATCATTGAGTCCAACTTGTCACCACAGACCTCATGACTAGACCATGGCACCAAGACCCACGTCCAACCTCCCCTTGAACACCTCCAGGGACGGTGACTCCACCACCTCCCTGGACAGCCCATTCCAATGACAAGCAAATCTCTCAGTGAAGAACTTTCTCCTCACCTCAAGCCTAAACTTCCCCTTGTGCAGCTTGAGACTGTGTCCTCTTGTTCTGGTGCTGGTTGCTAGAGAGAAGAGACCAACCCCCACCTGGCTACAACCACCTTTCAGGTAATTGTAGAGGGCAATGAGGTCTCCCCTGAGCCTCCTCTTCTCCAGGCTAAACAATCCCAGCTCCCTCAGCCTCTCCTCATAGGGCTTGTGCTCAACGCTTCTCACCAGCCTTGTTGCCCTTCTCTGGGCACCTTCAAGTGTCTCGATGTCCTTCCTAAATTGAGTGGCCCAGAACTGGACACAGTACTCAAGGTGTGGCCTAACCAATGCAGAGTACAGGGGCACAATGATTTCCCTGCTCCTGCTGGCCACACTATTCCTAATGCAGGCCAGGTGTTTAAGAAGAGATTGGATGGGGTGCTTGATGCCATGGTTTATTTGATTAGATAGTGTTGGGTGATAGGTTGGACTCGATGATCTCAGAGGTCTGAGATCTATTCTATTCTATTCTATTCTATTCTATTCTATTCTATTCTATTCTATTCTATCTATATTAATATCTGTCTTATAGGCATTATGTGACATAGACATTAAAAAAGTAGTTTACTCAACAGTGTTTTGTATTAAGATGGCAAATTTTGAAACTAATTATTTTCAGCAGAGATTCAAAATAATCTAAACAGCAGCTGATGGCATGTATCAGATTACATCTTTAATCACTGAAATTAGAGGAATCTGCACATGGTTGCCTTAATATTCAGCAAATTTGTATTAATATATTTACTAAGGACTTTTTTGAGTCTCCTACATTTATCTTTGAGGAAAAACAATGAAGCATGTAAGTGTTGTTAAATTAATCCATGTACCATCACTGTATTTGTTATAAGTCTTGTGTCCAACCAAGTTACAAGACAATAATGAAGACAAATAATCATCTGACAGAGCTCTGCAGATACTATTCTAAATGACTGAGTCAGACTGAAATTTGTCATATTATCTGATGTTTAACAATGAAAGTAATTCAAGGACAGTTACATTCTGCACAAGTTTTTAATCATTTCAATAGCTTAAAGCCACAAGGAGAGTTTTTAATTGTTTATGTGATATATCACTTGACTGTCTTCTTCACTCTGTACCAAAACCAGATCATAATAAATTAGTAATAAGCTCAGACACAGCCACAAAGCAACTGCTACAGGATAAGATTGATTTATATCTAAGGTGATGCTGCCTGGACTCCAGATAAATAAATAGGGAATATAACTTTTCTGCAATATCTCAGATCACGATTACAAGTTTGGTACTCCAAATTTCTGTTGATACAACTGACTCTGATATATGGTACTATGGTATACACCTGCATGAATTAACTTTCAAAGTGTTAGAGCAGATAGGAGTTGAATGATTTTCCAGGATATATTCTTTAGCTCTGTCACACATTTATATGGAGCAGCAGGTACTGAGTTTCTATACAAAAGTAATAATGAAAAGTAATGCAGACAGAAATAGCTTGCCTCTAGCAAGACTAATGGCAAGGTCAGATTGCATCAATTAAGTGAGAGAGCCTCCAAGATAAAGTTCATCCCATGCATTATGAGCTTTTTCCCTCCTTCCAAACAGGTGCCTGGTTTTACAAGTAATGCTGCCTTAATAAATTCATACATCCACAACATGAAGTGTCTGTGAGGAATGCTCCTAAAATACTAAACAAAAATATTAGACTATATATATTTATGCAGTTGATAAAATACAGTGTCTTCTTTCAAATATTCAGAGAAACACCAAAACTGCTATCAATGTGTTCGTAACTGATAAATACTTTAAAATACTTTAAAAAAATCATACTGAATAATGTTCTGAATAATGTTAAGAAACAATGGCCAATAAGCAAAAATACATAAAACCAACAAGTGGAATGATATTTTCTCTTTTGAAATATTATTAGTTTGCAGTCATCTGTGAGAAAACTGTCTTCTTGCTAAATTTTCCTCAGAGCTGATTATAGAAATCTTGACATTGCACATCCCAAATATAGAGCAAGGTAAATTTTCGCCATTGATTTTCCCCATTTAAACCGCTGCCTTATGGCTGATGCTTGACTATGGGTGGAAAAGAAGGCAGCAGAGCCCTCAAAATTTTGCAGAGCTGGACAAGACCATGATCACAGACATGATAGTTGGCAGAGATCTCTGTGATACTGTGGCCTTTTGCTCTCAATAAATGCTGCTTTGAGGTACTCTAAGGAGAGTTAAACAAAGTATGCAGTGTGCCCAGGCAGCGAAGAGGGCCAATGGCATCCTGGCCTGCATTAAGAACAGTGTGGCCAGCAGGAGCAGGGAGGTCATTCTGCCCCTGTATACTGCACTGGTTAGGCTACACCTCGAGTACTCTGTCCAGTTCTGGGCCCCTCAGTTTAGGAAGGATGTTGACTTGCTGGAATGAGTCCAGAGAAGGGCAACGAAGTTAGTGAGGGGCTTGGAATACAAGCCCTATGAGGAGAGACTGAGGGAGCTGGGGCTGCTTAGCCTGGAGAGGAGGAGACTCAGGGGTGACCTTATTGCCCTCTACAATTACCTGAAGGGGGGTTGTAAACAGGCAGAGGTTGGTCTCTTCTCCCAGGCAGCCAGCACCAGAACAAGAGGACACAGTCTCAGGCTGTGCCAGGGGAGGTTCAGGCTGGAGGTCAGGAGGAAGTTTTACACAGAGAGAGTGATTGCCCATTGGAATGGACTGCCCGGGGAGGTGGTGGAGTCGCCGTCACTGGAGGTGTTCAGGAGGAGACTTGACAGGGTGCTTGGTTACATGGGTTAGTTGATTAGGTGGTGTTGGGTGATAGGTTTGACGCGATGATCTTGAAGGTCTCTTCCAACCTGGTCTATTCTACTCTATTCTATTCTATTCTATTCTATTCTATTCTATTCTATTCTATATATGTATGTATATGCAAGTGTAAGGCAGTTTAAGAAAAACAAAACCCTAAAATACTTCTAAATTTCTTTAATTCATAATGTCTTGGTTAAATGTCTGCTTCCTGTTCTCTTTAATTAATCACCCCAAAATGAAAATAATAAATTATTTAATACATTAAATAGCAAATAAAATAATAACAATAATAACAACAATAATAATAATGATAATTAGTGATAATAAAGGATGAGTGTCAGCCCTGTTCCAGAGCAACTGTTTTGAGAGTGTATTTTAAGCTGAGAAGGAATAAAAGAATTTGTACTGAAGCTTTATGATAGCTCTATGATAGCCATGACCTTAGGGATCAGCCAAAATAAAAAATCCAAATGAACAATTCTCATCCAGCTTTTTTTCCCTATGAATAATTCTGAGTAGAAGCAAATGGGGGAAATCACAATGTCTTCGTGGGATGTTTTAAACACAGATAGAAAATATATCAGAAGTGTATCAGTAGTTATACAGAAAATAAAGTGTAGATGAAGCAATTTGTTTTGATGCAATGAAATGGAAGGCTAGTGCAGAATTACATGCGATTATATTATAAATGGGGAAAAAAACACAGAGAAAATGTTGGCTGTCCAAATGTCTTACCTGCAATTATATCCTTATGTATTAAACAGCACAATGTGTACAGAAGTTAAAATCTTATTCTACTGCATTTGGTAAGAAACAAACTGTTTGTTGGGTGAAGTTTAGCTTTATTTTTCAATCCGTTTCAGTAGAGAAGTAATTTCCATCAAAGTATTTCGAATTCCGGTAGAAACTCTGTTCTAATTAGGTAACTCTCAGTGTAAAACAAGTCTGATTTTCAAAACTGCTGAGAAACAGAAGGTTTTTATATCAATGCTGAGCTGTCCACTGAATGAGTATGACACTCTGTTAACCCCTCTCTCCTTCATAAAAGGGAATAGAAAAGGAGTGAGTGAGTTTTGTGGTTTGGAAGAAAAGTAAACTAAAATGGCTTTAATGAAAATAAATGAAATATATACAAATATGTACAAAACCAGTATGAAACCCACACCCCTGATGGCTATTAGGTCACTGTCACCACTGATTCTGTGGGCACATACTGAGAAGTTCCACATTGGACTCTGCAGCAGAAAGGAACTTGATTCAGGAACTGGATTCCAGAACACATGGACTGAAATTAAAAGCAGAACTAACAACAGTCCTCTTCAGACGCCAGCCATTGATGAAGAGGTTTGACCCTTGTGATCTCTCTGATTTATCCTGACTATGATACATATGGAATGGAGTATAATTTCATTCAGCTTAGGGTCTGCTCCTCTTCACAGCTGTGACCTTTTACTTTCTGCATCTCTCAATGTGGTACAGAAGATTTAGCAGTGACTTTACCCTGTGTTCCAATCCTTGCTACTAACCAGAAACATTGAGTGTTATCACTAGTAGAAGGAGAAACTGTCAGCAAAAACATGCCATTAATTTCAGAAGTTACTTAGGGAAGACTTGGCTAAAAAGTAAAATTACTCAACTGATTCTGTTTTACCTCAAACCAAGACAAATACTTTAATGACTTCATTACTGAGAAACAAATGCAAATTTGTTACAAACCCAAAATTTGTTGTTTGGATGTTTTGTTTAAATGGGGGAACTTCAGAAATTATATTCTCTTCCTTGTAATACAGTTCATGAGGATGGTGGTGAGACTCAGCTCTGCTTACTTAATTTGCAACAAATTCTAAGCAGGCAGATGGAAACTCTCAGGTCTTGATCCAAAGTTACTGTATGAAAATGTTTTTTTCACTTTGCAGTTTAATAAAACTTTTTTCATTATTGATTTATTTCTTACCTATGAATGTAAAAAAGAATCATATGTGTCAGAAAGAATTGCTACGTATTTACACTCTGAATGAGGGTGAATATACCCACACACACAGTTATATGCAAATGAGTTGCATAAAGACAGAAGATATCTTTAAGAATCCATACAATTTACATATAATTTTTAACATTTTAGGGTATCTAAACTGGCAAAGTACTAAATTAGATGTCAGCTTAGTTAGGGATTTTTAGCAACTTCTCTTTGTAAAGGCTGAGAGGGCTGGGTTTGTTTATCCTGGAGGAGTGTGAGGGGGGATCTCACTATAAATATCTATAGGGTGAATGTCAGGAAGATGAGGACAGACTCTTCTCAGTGATAGAACAAAGGTCAACAGACAGAAGAGATTCCACATAGTTTCATAGTTTCATAGTTTCATTCAGGGTTGGAAGGGACCACAAGGATCATCTAGTTCCAACCCCCCTGCCATGGGCAGGGACACCCCACACTAGATCAGGCTGGACAGAGCCTCATCCAGCCTGCTCTTCAACACCCCCAGGGATGGGGCCTCGACCACCTCCCTGGACAACCCATTCCAGGGTTTCACCACTCTCATGGTGAAGAACCTCCTCCTCACATCCAGCCTGAATCTCCCCACCTCCAGCTTCATTCCATTCCCCCTAGTCCTATCACTACCTGATATCCTGAGAAGTCCTTCCCCTGCCTTCCTGTAGGCCCCCTTCAGATACTGGAAGGCGACAATTAGGTCACCTCGGAGCCTTCTCTTCTGCAGACTGTACAGCCCCAACTCCTTCAGTCTGTCCTCATAGGAGAGGTGCTCCAGCCCTCTGATCATCCTCGTGGCCCTTCTCTGGACACGTTCCAGCACCTCCACATCCCTCTTGTAATAGGGGCTCCAGAACTGGACACAGTACTCCAGGTGGGGTCTCACCAGGGCTGAGTAGAGGGGGAGGATCACCTCCCTCGACCTGCTAGCCACACTTCTCCTGATGCAGCCCAGGATCTGATTGGCTTTGCGGGCTGCAAGTGCACACTGAGAGCTCATGTTGAGCTTTTTGTCCACCAGCACCCCCAAGTCTCTCTCCTCAGGGCTATCCTCCAGCCAGTCACTGCCCAGCCTGGATTTGTGCCTGGGATTGCCTCGACCCAGATGCAGGACCCTGCACTTGCTCTTATTGAACTTCATGAGGTTGGCCTGTGCCCACCTCTCCAGCCTGTCAAGGTCCCTCTGGATGGCCTCCCTTCCCTCCAGCGTGTCTGCTGCACCACACAGCTTGGTGTCATCAGCAAACTTGCTGAGGGTGCACTCAATGCCACTGTCCATGTCCCCCACAAAGATGTTGAATAAGATAGGTCCCAGGACTGATCCCTGAGGGACTCCACTTGTCACTGGCCTCCACTGGGACATGGAGCCATTGACAGCCACTCTTTGGGTGCGGCCATCAAGCCAGTTCCTTATCCATCTAGGGGTCCACCCATCAAACCCATGTGTCACCAGTTTGGAGACCAGGATGTGGTGCGGGACAGTGTCAAAGGCTTTGCTCAGGTCCAGGTAAATGACATCAGTTGCTCGCCCCTCATCTATTAATTTTGTCACCTGCTCATAGAAGGCCACCAGGTTGGTCAGGCAGGATTTGCCCTTGGCAAAGCCATGCTGACTGTTCCCAATCACCTCTTCACTATTCTTTTGAGCGAGTAGTGACTCCAGGAGGATCTGTTCCATGATCTTTCCAGGCACAGAGGTGAGACTGACTGGCCTGTAGTTCCCTGGTTCCTCCTTCTTGCCCTTTTTGAAGATGGGGGCAATGTTTCCCCTTTTCCAGTCTGTGGGGACTTCACCAGACTGCCAGGACTTTTGAAATATAATAGAGAGGGGTTTAGCAACCTCATCTGCCAGTTCTCTCAGCACCCGTGGGTGTAACCCGTCGGGTCCCATGGACTTGAACACTTTCAGGTTCTTCAGATGATCACGAACCTGATCTGCACTTACAATGGGCAGTTCTTCCTCCCTGTCCCTGGCTTTGACTTCCATAACATCAGGAGTGTGGCTAGAGGCCCTTGCAGTGAAGACTGAGGTAAAGAAGTTATTAAGTACCTCAGCCTTTTCCTCATCACAGGTGACCATGTCACCATTTTCTTTTCTGAGGGGGCCCACACCTTCCCTAGTCTTCTTCTTCCCATTAATATACCTGTAAAAGTTCTTAGTATTCCCTTTAATCTCCCTGGCTAGATTCAACTCAAACTCTGCTTTGGCTTTCCTGACCAGGACTCTTGCTGCTCGGGCAGCTTCCTTGTATTCCCCCTGTTCTACCTGTCCTTCCCTCCACTTCCTGTAGAGTTTCCTTTTAAGTAATAGTGTGTCCAGTAGCTCCTTGCCCATCCAGGCAGGCCTCCTAGCATTCTTACCTGCTTTTCTCTTTGTTGGTACACAGAGCTCCTGGACACAGAGGAGGTGGTCCTTGAATACTGACCAGCTGTCCTGGGTCCCTCTTCCCTCCAGGGCTTTGTCCCATGACACTTTGGCTAGCAGATCCCTGAAGCGATCAAAATCTGCATGCCTAAAGTCTAGGGTCATGAGCTTGGAATACTTCCTCCTGATTGCCCTGAGGATGTTAAATTCAACTGCTTCATGGTCACTGCAGCCAAGGCCGTCTATGAGCCTCACATTGCTTACCAGCCCTTCCCTGTTGGTGAGAACAAGGTCCAGCATAGCACCATTTCTTGTTGGTTCCTCCACCATTTGGAGGAGGAAGTTGTCTTCTATGCAGTCCAGGAACATCCTGGATTGCTGGTGCCTTGCTGTGTTGTCCCTCCAGCAGATGTCCGGGTGGTTGAAATCACCCATGAGGACCAGGGCTTGTGACCTGGAAGCTGCTTCTATTTGCCTATGGAGGGCCTCATCTGCTTGGATCTGCTGGTCAGGTGGCCTGTAGGAGACCCCCACAGTAATATCTTCTTCCCCTGTCCTGCCTTTAATTTTGACCCATACACTCTCAACTAGCTTATCATCCCTCCCCAGTTGGAGCTCCACTGATTCCAACTGGCTATTGACATAGAGGGCAACACCTCCTCCTCTCCTTCCCTGCCTATCCTTCCTAAAGAGTTTATACCCATCTATGCCTACATCCCAGTCATGGGATTCATCCCACCAAGTTTCAGTAACAGCCACTATGTCGTGGCATCCCAGCAGCACAGTGGCCCTTAACTCATCCTGTTTATTGCCCAAGCTGCGCGCATTCGCATAGAAGCACTTCAGCTGGGCTGGCCCTGTCCTCCTCTTGTGACAAATCCCCTCGGTTTCCACAGAATGTCCTGGTGGATCATTCGTGGCTTGCCTCAGGGTAGCAAGTTGAGAGCCCTTACCAGCTCTCCTTCTCTCTACTGCTGGTGAGCTGCCCCTCTGTTTGTCACCAGCCAGCAGGAGACTATTAACCCCTTCCCCCTTCAAATCTAGTTTAAAGCCCTATCAATGAGCCCTGCCAATTCCTGCCCCAGGATTCTTATCCCACTCTGGGACAAGTGTGTCCCATGAGTTGTTTTCAGCTCAGGTGCCTTGAAAACCTTGAACATAAACATAACCTTGAACATAAACATAAACATAACAACAAAAAAAATCACTTTTAGGGTGACAGAGCACTGGAACAGGCTGCCCAGAGAAGTTGAGTCTCAGTCTCTGGAGGCATTCAAAACCTTCCTGCATATGTTCCTGGGTGATCCTAGGTGATCCTGCTCTATAAGAGGTGTTGGACTAGAAGATCTTCAGAGGTCCCTTCCAACTCCTACCACCCTGTGACAGCCTGAGCTATACACCTAGACAGAAGCCTAGATAGAACCTCAAGAAGCCTGATACTCTTATGTGCATGTGGTGCTGTTAGACTCCTATTTTTCTTTGCATTTCTTCTTGTTTTAATTTTTAAGTGACAAGGCAGTATGGAAATGGTATGATAGCATAGTTGAACAGTAAAGAAGAAACAAATGTAGCACCCCTTTCTTCATGGTCTGGAGTGATTTGAATGTCTGATGCAAAGGAATATTATATACATAAATATATTTCACTTGTATGCATGTTTCTGTGTGTACTGTAAATATTTGCACAATCCTGGCAAGTGGTTTGTCTTGAAACAATGAACATCCATTATAGCCTGGAGAGAGAGAAGCTGAATCAAAACTGTCAAAACAGGTTATCAAGCAACCATGTTTATTAGTTGTAGTCAAATTCAATGCAATTAGGTCAAAATAGTGATTCGCATTTAGAGTTTTCAGCTTCTTTGAGAGTAGGAAATTGGCTATTTCAGGAATCTCTCATTCTTCCTCTCCTCACTCCTTATCCATTTCCCTTGTTTAAAGCCTCAACTAAAGAAGTAATAATTGACCTGCGAAACTGAATTATCAAGAAGGTTTTTGGGACAGTAAATTGTTTCCCATGCAGTTATACTTTTCTCTGTGATAAAAATCAGTGGAACTGAACAACTTGTCTGGTTTTAAAAATAGAATGTAAATTATATTAATAGATTCTCATCCAAATAACTAAGCTTTTTGAATTAAATGGAAATACCATCTATAGAAAAGGAGGCATCATTATTCCACCACTCAATCATAAGTATATAATTTTTTTGTTTTGTCTAAAGAAGCTTTGGAAAGGAACAAAAAATCCTCATGCATGCAATATGATTACTCTCCAGGTCAAGTTATAACAGAAAAGAGAATTCTTTATAATACTAAAGTTGTCACATAATTGTGAAAATATGTTTATAAATTAAACAAAAATACCTGCAATTCTGACAAGTAAAAGGCAATTTAGAGTTCCTTGAATATTCTGATGAGAAGAGATAAGAGTGATGAATTACCACTGATAACACGTAAACATTATCAAGGTACCATTTTCTTCAAACACTCAATATTTTTATTGTACATGCTGTGCTATTGAGTGTTTTGTGGCATTTTGACTATATTCATTAATTTTAGGAAGTGTTCAAGTAATTCAGAACAGAATAAATCCTAAGTTTGCAATAAATCCTGGCTTGTATCAGTAACAGTGTGGCCAGCAGGAGCAGGGAGGTCATTCTGCCCCTGTACACTGCACTGGTTAGGCCACACCTTGAGTCCTGTGTCCAGTTCTGGGCCACTCAGTTTAGGAAAGATGTTGACTTGCTGGAATGTGTCCAGAAAAGGGAACAAAGTTGGTGAGGAGTTTGGAACACAAGCCCTATGAGGAGAGGCTGAGGGAGCTAGGGTTGCTTATCCTGGAGAAGAAGAGGTGCAGGGAAGACCTTCTTGCTCTCTACCACTACCTGAAGGGAGGTTGTAGCCAGGTGGGTGCTGGTCTCTTCTCCCAGGCAACCAGCACCAGGACAAGAGGACACAGTCTCAAGCTGCACAAGGGGAGGTTCAGACTGGATGTTAGGAAGGAGTTCTTCATAGAAAGAGTGATTGGCCATTGGAACGTGCTTCCCAGGGAGGTGGTGGAGTCACCATCATGGGAGGTGTTTAGGAGGAGACTTGATAGGGTGCTTGGTTGCATGGTTTAGTTGATTAGGTGGTGTTGGATAGTAGGTTGGACACGATGATCTTGAAGGTCTCTTCCAACCTGTTCTGTTCTGTTCTGTTCTATTCTATTCTATTCTATTCTATTGTTCTTGATGCACAGGACAGTAATCAGGCATTAATTCTATGATAGCCAGTATATATCTCAGGAAGGGATCTGATTTGGATTTCATTTAAATAGAAATTATATATCTTTTAAACAGGCTCAAACCCACAACATTCCTAGGGAAAAAAATAAACCAAACAAAAAATCCCACCAAAATGTTACAGAGCTAAATCCTCAGAAGTGCTTTTGTATTATTGAGCAAGTTGCTGCAGAATCATTTTTTAAACTAAATGAAATTACAGAATCTTATTTGTATCGCTGGGATGATTAAGTGTTTAGTTTCTTCTTTCCTATATTCTTAAGTTACACTGTCTAGGTAGGATATTTTGATAGCATTTACTTGTCTCATTTATTTAAAAAACAAAACAAGCAAGCAAAAATCTTCACAAAAGAAACAAATGTCCATATCATTGAACAACCAACCATTTTTCAAGTACAAAGCAAAGTAATTACTGAAAATTATTCAAGGACAGTGTTTAAGACTTTCTAGTTCTGTGTGATTTTTATTGAGGTTATTTCATTTTGCTGTTCTTGGATTAACATTTCTACTAATCTTACATCATTTAGTCTAGTTTGTATTGAAGCTTTGTAAACATTGTCATTTCATATAGGGCCATTCTACAATATACCTAAGTGTATCAATAGAGATTTGTTTTCCTTGTAGATATCTACATTAAAGAGTTTTGTCTTTTAGGATGTCAAAGAGAATGACTGGGGAGTTTTTTTTTTCTCATTATCCCAATATATTTTTAGTTAGCAATAAATTCATTTAATTTTCCTAAGGTTGAGTCTGTTTTGCCTGTGACAACTGATAAGGGAACTGCCTGTCTTTACCTCAACCCAAGAGCTTCAGCGTATTTTCTCCCCTTGGCCTGCTAAGGAGGGAGAGTGAGAGTAACTTGCAACTGAAGGACCACAACTCTTGCAAGATTCTTAAAACAAATTGTATCAAGGTTAAGAATTTAAATGCTGTTAGATGTTGGAAGTAGTCTGTAAGAAATAAATAAGGAAGTAAATATGGATGTTAATGTTGTAAAGTGTAAAATATGTATTTTGACACCTAGAAGCCAGCCAAGGTTACTCCACCACGTTACAGTAGAAAACAGAAAATACTAGTAGCTTTCTTTATCCTAATAAAAGAGAAAAGCCCTCCTACATCTTGTATCCTCATCTCTGTATGTATGTACAGTTTTTGTTATCCTCAAAAGGTTTTTAAAATTGTTTATGAAAAAGGCATGCAAATTTTAGTTCAAACATCCCCTTATAACATTGTCAACACCAGCTTTGCCTCTTTCAAGTCTTTGAGACTTAAATCACAACTTAATGTGTTTTCCAAGAATGTTGTTTTCCATTCTGAATTTTCCCCTCAGACTCATTTCACACTGTTGAATAAGTCCTAGCTAGCTTTAGTGATTTATTGGTTTTGCGTTGCCCCAGCCAACTTATCACTTGTGCCTTGCTAACCCTGAAGTAATCCAAGATAGCAAGTACATGGTCAGTAATAGATGCCATCAGTTAATGTCTTTTGTGTTGTGCTCGAGGCATTCTCCTTATACTTCAGTCTTTGGAAAGGATCCTTCAACATGTATTCCACATATTTTTAATACATTCCACATGTACTTAATTTATTATTTGCTATTTACTCAGTATATAAGACTCTAATCAAATACTGACAATGTAGCGAGTGTTCTAGTACGATATGAAGATGTTATTAATAAATATTTATAGCTACAATACTTACAAACTGTGAAACTATAGGATAGGATAGGATAGGATAGGATAGGATAGGATAGGATAGGATAGGATAGGATAGGATAGGATAGGATAGGATAGGATAGGATAGGATAGGATAGGATAGGATAGAATTAACCAGGTTGGAAGGGATCTTTGACATCGAGTCCAGCCCATCATCCAACACTATCTAATCAACCAAACCATGCAACCAAGCACCCTATCAAGTCTCCTCCTAAACACCTCCCATGATGGTGACTCCACGACCTCCCTGGGCAGTACATTCCAATGGGTAATCACTCTGTGAAGAATTTCTTCCTAACATCCAGTCTAAACCTCCCCTTGTGCAGCTTGAAACTGTATCTTCTTGTTCTGGTGCTGGTTGCCTGGGAGAAGAGACCAGCCCCCACCTGGCTACAGCCCTCCTTTCAGGTAGTTGTAGACAGCAATAAGGTCTCCCCTGAGCCTCCTCTTCTCCAGGCTAACCAACCCCAGCTCCCTCAGCCTCTCTTCATAGGGCTTGTATTCCAAACCCCTCACCAGCTTTGTTGCCCTTCTCTGGACATGTTCCAGCAAGTCAACATCTTTCCTAAACTGAGGGACCCAGAACTGGACACAGTCCTCAAGGTGTGGCCTAACCAGTGCAGTTCTGAGTCCAGGAGCAGAATGACCTCCTTGCTCCTGCTGGCCACACTGTTCCTGATACAGGCCAGGATGCCATTGGCTTTCTTGGCCACCTGGGCACACTTATGGCTCATGTTCTATAACTGAATGGTTCTGTGTTATCAAAAAGACATCAGAAAAACTTGTACAAATTCTTAATATTATTTTTTCTTAGATAACTCACAAGCAGAAAATAGCAAACCTCACTTTCACTGACCTAAAAGACAAATGCAGTGTTTTAGATAATTTTGTAAAATAAATTTACATTTTTATGCAACTTAATAACATACTAATTTTTAGCTAAAATGGGGTGATTGGAACCTCCTGTAGTTCACTAAAAGCAAATACAAATTCCTGCATCTGATATATGAGGAAAAGCTGACCGAACTGGGACTGTTCAGCCTGGAAAAGAGAAAACTCAGTGGGATCTCATCAATAACTGAAAACAGAGTGCAAAGAAGACAGACAGAGTACCCTGTGATAGAAAAGGAATCAGTGGGTAACACCTGAAACACAAGAGGCTCCATCTGAGCGCAATGAATCACTACTATCACTGAGAGTAATTGAAAATGTTTTGATGTCTCCATCTTCAAAGGTACTCTGAAGTTGTCTGGAATCATAGAATGATCTGTGTTGGAAGGGACTTCCAAAGGTCATCTAGTGCAACTCCCTCTGCAGTAAGCAGGGGTAGATCAGGGTGACCAGAACCCTGCTGAGCTTCATCTTGAATACCTCCATTGATGGAGCCCCAACTATCTCCCCGGGCTACATGTTCCAGTGTTCCACCACCTTCATAGTAAAGAATCTGTACGTAACATCCAATCTAAATCTGCTCTTCTCTAATTTGAAGCTGTTACCCCTTGTCCTATCACCACAGGCCTTTTTACACAGTCTATCTCCATCCTTCTTGTAGGCCCCCTTTCAGGTACTGGAAGGCCACTATTAGGTCTCCCCAGAGCCTCCTCTTCTTCAGGCTGAATAACTCCAGTTCCTTCAGCCTGTCCGTGTAGCAGAGGTGCTCCAACCCCTGATCATTTTCATGGCCCTCCTCTGGACCCTCTCCAGAGGGCTCCAGACCTGGATGCAGTACTCCAGGTGAGGTCTCACCAGAGCCAAGTGGCAGAATCACCTCTCTGGATCTGCTGGCCACACATCTTTTGATGCAGCCCAGGATGTGATTTGCCTTCTCGGCTGCAAGCACATACTGCCTACTCATGTCCAGCTTGTCATCCATCAACACCCCCAAGTCCTTTTCCAAAGGGCTGCTTTATATCACCTCATTCCCCAGTCTGTATTGATAGCATGGATTGTTCTGGTCCAGGTGCAGAACCCTGCACTTGCTCTTGAATCTCATGAGGTTTACCTGGGCACACCTCTCCAGCTTCTCCAGGTCCCACAGCACCACTCAGCTTAGTGTCATCTGCAAACTTGATGATGGTGTATTCAATCCCACTATCTATGTAATTGGTAAAAATATTAAACAGTACAGGTCCCAGTACAGACCCCTAGGGACGCCATTTGTCACTGCTCTCCATCTGGACTTCAAGCCATTGAGCACCACCCTCTGGATGCAACCATCCAGCCAATTCCATATCCCCTGAACAGTCCAACCATCAAATCCATATCTCTCCAACTTGGTGAGTAGAATGTTGTGGGGGGACTGTATCAAAAGCCTTGCAGAAGTCCAAATAGATCACATCCATGGTCAGAGGCTACTAGCTTAGTGTCCCTACTTGAGCCAGCAGGTGGGAGCACATGACCTCCACAGGTCCTTTCTAACCTCAGAGATTCTGTGATTCTATGATTATATTCTGGGATATGGAACAAGTGACATCTTTCCCTATGGGACATATAGGAACATTTTGCTTAGCATGAAGATGCCAGATGCTAAGCTCACTGTTACAAGACTTTATACTTGTGACATCCTTATACATCTTGAATTTATTTTCCTTTGTGTGGTATAAAAATGGCAACTGAAGGACCACAACTCTTGCAAGATTCTTAAAACAAATTGTATCAAGGTTAAGAATTTAAATGCTGTTAGATGTTGGAAGTAGCCTGTAAGAAATAAATAAGGAAGTAAATATGGATGTTAATGCCAAAAAGTGTAAAATATGTATTTTGACAACTCAATATTTGCTTTGAATTAGAAAGAATACATACACATAAACAATATATGTACATAAGTTATGGGATTTTGTGCATATCAGTGCAAATACCTGAACTTGCATTCTGAAATATAGATAAAGCCTGAATATAGATTTGTAAATACTGCTTGTACATATATGTTTAGGTAGTGTTTTCAAGATCATACTCTTGAAAAGTTTTTTCTTTTTTATTTTTTTACACTCTGAATACTGAATTTAGTTTCTAAATACGGCAAACATACCCAAAGCAATTGCATTGTTTTTTAATATCACATTTTTTGATCACATAATCAAGCTTAAGCCTCCATTGATCATAAGCATAACTAGATACCTCAAGCTCAATTGAATTACTAGCACCAAAGTCTCCAGTACCCTTTGGAGTGATTTAAAATTTCTGAAACACTGTCTTGAGTTGGACAAATATGTTTCATTACTTGTACCTTGTGCCATTGATTGCTCAGAAAGCTCTGCATCATCTTCATTGGACTAAATGATCTTTGAAGGTCCCTTCCAACCCAGACCATTCTATGATTCTATGAAAAACTCTAAAGAACTTTGATTTGCACTTGTTCACTGAGACATCTCTGAGAATCCAACCATGTCAGTGTGATAAGGACCTGGGCAGATTGGCCAGAAACTGCTTGGATTGTCATTGTGTGCTCTTGTTTAATTTTGTTAATAACAGGTTATATCTAGCTTTATTTGCTTTATATTTTACAGGAATTTTTGCTGGGCAATGTTTGCATAGGGTTCTGAAGCCCCTATTACATGAAGGACCTGGATGTGCTGGAACATGTCCAGAGAAGGGCCATGAGGATGATTAGAGGGATGGAGCTCCTCTCCTATAGAAATAGATTGAGAGAGTTGAGGCTATTCAGCCTGGAGAGGAGAAGGCTCTGAGGAGACCTTATTGTGGCCTTCCAGTATCTGAAGGGGCTACAAGAAAGCTGGTGAGGGACTTTGTAGAGTGTCAGGCAGTGAAAGGACTAGGGGGAATGGATCCAAGCTAGAAATGGGTAGATTCAGATTGGATGTTAGGAAGAAATTCTTCACCATGAGGGTGTTGAGACACTGGAACAGGTTGCCCAGGGAGGTGGTAGAAGCCTCATCCCTGGAGATTTTGAAGGCCAGTCTGGATGTGGCTCTGAGCAACCTGATGCAGTGTGATTTGTACCTGCCCACGGCAGGGGGGGTGGAGCTAGATGATCCTTGAGGGCCCTTCCAACCCTAACAATTCTATGAGTGCAAGCTGCAGAAGTTCCCAGCTGGGCTTCAGTTCTCACCACAAAAATAAGTGATCTCCAACAGATTCAGTGTCACATTTGAAGTTCTGATATGTAAGATGATATTATGCAGCCATACATAGCGATCTGCATGCTTCCCTAGATAAACTACTGTCCGTATGGTTAGTATTACTTCTACATATCGAACATATGTTTAAAGACTGCATGTACATATGTATACTATACAGTGGTTTTATGGTTTATAAAATATTACCTATGTGCTGCTGCCATTTCATAGGACAAAAGGAGTTCTGGAATGTATGCTGTAGAACTTTACTGCATTACTGTAATGAGAAATAGCTGGATGAACTTTTTTGCTTGCGGGAACTCTAATTAAAATGAATGAAAGCAGACATTTGCAATTACCATTGCAGAGCAAGGGGATCAATTTCAGATCTAACAACTTGGTGCTTACTTCTCCCCAGCTGAGTCTTCCTATTGATAATAATTGGATGCTGGTTGCTTGAAGAGCAAAGGTATAAATAACCAAATATATTGCAAGCTGACAGAACAGAAGTAATTCTAAGGTGCATGGATACCAAGAAATTCTCTTTATATAATCTGAAAAAAAACAAGGGAACACAAGTAAACTTTGAAGATGTTAATATACAGGAAAAAAAAATGTACCTGAAAGACAGTAATTCTATTTATGAAATTGATTATTTTCAATATTACAAATTAGTAATTTTGCTCCCAAAAGAGTTCAAAATTACTGTTTTAAATAAACTGACAACCATGTAATTCTCATGTAGATTGGTCTCACAACACCTCTCAGGAATCATTCCATCTCAGTTGAGGATTGGCTTTGCTTTTTTTGAGTAGACCAGATGTCATTAATCAAGAAAAACATTTTCTCAGAGGCACAACAGTGCCTGTGAATGGCAGCACAAATTGAATGGGAATGTTGAAATTCAAAGAAAGTGTCTTATGTGTTAAAAAAAAATTATGGAAAATCTTTGCCAACTGTCATAGACTGATCCATTTTTCTTTTAAGGCTCTCATTGACAGAAAAGGAACGTGTAGATAAACGCAAGAGTATTTCTTCAAGTATCATTTTGTTGGCAGTTCATTTTCCTTGCATTTTATAGTATCAAAAAACTGTATTGACTTAAGTTCCTCTGCTTCAATTGATGAGAACAGTTAGATTCATTAGATTTGAAGATAGAAAGTCTTTATCTTACAGAGGCCTTCCTCAAACATCTTGAGACACCAATATCTACAATAGTTTGAGTGATAAAATTGGTTGATCTACTGGTTTGACAAGAAACATTTACTTCATTAAGGCTCAAAGCCTCATCCAACCCAACCTGTAACACTTGAAGGGATGAAGTATCCATCCACAGCTTCACTCATTCCAGTGTCTCACAAGCTACATCATAAAAAAATCCATCCGTATATCTAATCTAAACCTCCCCTCTTTAATTTTCAAAGTGATGTCCCTTGTTCTGTCACTAGAGGCCTGGTAAAGTCTTTCTCCATCTTTCTTACAAGTTCCATTCAGGTACTGAAAGGCTGCAGTAAGTTCTTCTGGGAGACTTTTTCCAGGCTGAACAGCTCCAGCTGTCTCAGCCTTTCATCATCAGAAGAGATGTTCCACGCCTCTGATCATTTTTGTGGCCCTTCTCTGGACTTGCACTGGGAACCTCAAAGGTGAATGAAGTAGTCTACATGAGGTCTCAGCAAGAGATCAGTAGAGAAGGAGAATCACCTCCTTTGATCTGCAGGTTATGCTTTTCATACAACTCAGAATATGATGGGCTTTCTGGACTATGAATGCACATTGCCCATTTATGTTCAGCTTTTCATCCACCTGTATTGTCAGATCCTTCTCCCAGGGCTGCTTCCAATCTATTCTTCTCCCAGCATGTGCTAGTACTGGTGATTTCCCCAGGTGTATCACCTTGCACTTGGACTTGTTGAACTTCCTGAGTTCACATGGACCCACTTCTCAAGCCTGCTGAGGTCCCTAAGGATGCCATCCCTTCCCTGTAGTCTATCAGCTGCATCATTCAGCTTTTTATCATCTGTAAATTTGCTGAGGGTACATTCAATCTTACTTTCCATGCCATTGAAGAAAATATTTAATAGTATTGGTCCCTGTATGTTCCATTAAGGGATACTGATTTACATTTGGACATTCAGCCATTAGCTGCAATTCTTTGGATACGAACATCCAGACAGCTCCTAATCCATTTAACACTCATTCTGTAAAACTCAGATCTCTACAATTTAGAGGACAGCATGTTGTGTGGAACTGTGACAAAGACCTTACAGAAGGCCAGGTAGATGACAGCCATAGGTATTTGCTTGTTGACTGATGCAATCAAGCACAGTCAAGTACAATTTGCCCTTGGTGAAGTCATCTGCTTCCAAATATTTTAGCACTCTTTTATTTGCCTTGCATATAAGTTATGTTTTCCATCTCTCCATGGACAAGATTTTGAATGTATCAGATGACACATGCAGCACATAATAAGGCCCTTACCTTAATTTGTTGACATATCATAAATGAGATTAGGTAAACATAATATCAAATGGATGTGTTGCAACCAAAGAGAGGACAGTGATTGATAATAACACTACAGAAGAAGAATTTCTTAGTATAGGACCTTGTGAGTGGAACATCAGGAGCATTGCAAATATAATGTCTAAGCATGGCAGGAATAATCTGTACAGGTAAGAGAAAAGGTAAGTAGTACAGGGAGCCAGAATGATAACTTCAGAATTAAAAGAAGTGATAGTATGAAGTTGGAAGATAGAAATCAGCATCATGGTAAAGGACAGACAGGAAGAGCCTGTAGAAGGCATTCACTGTGTATGTGTTGAGTAATGGGATTCTCATGCAGCTCCATTAATCCTGAGCAGATATGTGACTTCCAGCTGCTTAATTTAGGTAACAATTCCCTGATTCTGACTTTAGAGAAGAAAAAAGGTTTGTGCATTAATTTAGAAGCTTTTTTATTTTCTGAGATGACAGATGATGGTGTAATTCTATATAATTTTTTTTTTTTACAAAGATTCATAAGCCAATGACAGCCTGTAGGAACTTCAGATAAGGTCATCTAACTGGACTATGCAAAGAAAAAGCACATGGGTTAATTTCATAAAGAACCGACATTTTAATCAATGCCTGACATGCAGAGTGATCAGAAAGCTAAAGCATAAGATAGTTAATTGGAAGCGTGTGCCTCCCCAAGCAGAAGATGACTTATTTTTTAATGGAAAGATAGAAAGAAAAATGAGAGAAAGCAAGTAAAATAACAGAAAATGTGCTTCAAGTCAAAGGTATCATGAATTTCCATGTTAAAATGAGGTAAACTGAACATTAGTGGTTGACTTAAGCATAAATTATCTAGAAAAAATATTTGTAAAAACATTTTCCTTAGCTCTGCTGTTGAAGTTCTGTTTTCAAGAGGTCAGATGTCTGAGGAGTACCCACCTTCATAAGGATGCAGCATATGTTTACATTCATAAAATAGGATTGGGGTTTCTTTGCTTCTTCCTCATTTTACAAGTACTTAATTTCTCTGTAGTCAAGTAAATAGAAAGCTCAACTAATACCTCTGTCATAGGAAACTGCAAACATTTATGAGAAAATTAATTTCCTAGAATTTAATCCAGTTATTCAAAGTGCCCTTGTGTCAATCAAGTAATAACTGAATCTGAATAGCTTGATTTTAAATAAGATTATTACATATAATTAGATTTTATCATAATTAAATAATATATTTTTAGATTTTTTTTTTTTCCCAACTTAGCACTGTGCTTATTATAAATACACTGATGCAATTTTCTGACCTACATGCAGTTGTGTCACAACCTTAAAACTGGTCACAAAGATCCTCAAAGAGAAATATTTTCTATGGTAGCTGGTATTGAAAGTGAGGTTAATTTTACTTTAAAACAGCAATGATTTTTATGCTCACATTTTTTTCCTTTCTTAAACCGTGCTTAACTAGAAAAATATAAAGCTATTGATACTAAAACACTAAGTAGTGAAAACTCACCATCTGTTTTGTCTTCATTTGAGCCTTGTTTTTTTCTTGGTAAGTGAGTCAAAGTTAAATGTTTAAATATTAGATGCTAAAAGATTAAAACCTCTTGTTTATAAATTCCTGTTTCCCACAACCTATTGATATATGCTGTATATTGTTATCTACTCTTACATATTCATATTATTTATATAGCAAACAAAAATTCAGAAATTGAGTTAAATACTTGAGTTAAATATAAGCAATCAATATTTAAGGCTTTGTCAATTGCATCATGCAGGCAAGAGACTAAACTGAAAAGCTGAGTTATAAAAAATATCTGGGTTTGATTCACTATACTACAATTGTCAGAAATTACATTCTCAGCTACAAAATCATTGACTAACTTAGGCATCAAAAAAGTGTAATTGGAGAGAAGAGTTAGGTAGCAATCATGAGCTTAGCTAGGTTGACAGAATAACTCCATACAATCATGTTTATTTTCTTTGCTTAAAGGCTGCTTTGTTTTTGTGGCTAGGCAATTTAGATATGTGCTTGGTTTAGATACCCTATATGGTTACACTGAGTAAAGGTGCCATAAAAGGCTTCAGTTAGACTAGGTTATCCAAGAGTTTCCATCTAGTTTCAGCAATTAATAATCATCCACCTTTGCACTGTAGGAACTAATAAATAAAGCATGAGTCTATACGAGTATTTTGGTTTGGCTCAATGCTGTGATTAATTCTTGCTGACAAATGCTTTCAAATGTATTGTCACTTCTGAGACAAATTTTGCAATCATTCCACTAACCATGCATTTGTACACCTTGTGGGATAATCTTCAGTGTTTGAACTTGATCTCTTCTTAAAGTAAAAAGTAGTGCCAGCTAGTACTAAGCACACACCTTAGGAGACCATTTTGGAACCAGTTAGGATAAACTTCCTTGAAATACATATTCTGTGCATATCAGGTCCTCAGCATTAGCTATTTCACCTGAACTATCTCAATTTTGGCTGAATTATTTTCTGATACAGATATCATCACACTTACTGCAGTTTGTCATTGTTCCAAGATAAAATACATTATATATATGTAAGTTACTACGTTTCACATAATAATAATAATGTAGTTGCCTAAAAAATTAAAGACAAATGAGATTTCCATTTTTTATGATTCTCATGATGGCTTTCCACATAATGGCTATGAGTATTGTGTGTCAATGTAGATTTCATTACTACCTCACACAAGTTGAAAGAGACATAGAGGATCCTTTTTATTGTGCTAGGAAAAGAAGCTGAGGCTCAGTGATGTGGAGATGGACATATTCTAGGAAATAAGGGAATAAATTCAGACTGAAACAGTCCATCTACAGTTGGAATTGTATCTAGACATCAGACAGTATATCAATCTTGCTAAAGCAAATCTGTCAAGAAGGTATTTTCCACTAACTATTGCAACCACTTTGCAGAAAGAAAATTAAGTAAACTGAGTACAAAATGAAAGAAATGTATGCCTAAAGTAAGATTACATGCCAGTAGTCCCACTCCTTATCTGTCTTCTCCATTTGTCCTGGAAAAGATTTCTTTGTCACTTTTCATATGATTTAATTAAGCCCTATAGATCCAAGATTTTTCCATGTTTATTGCCCTGGCACTAATGCCTGTATTATGTTTTTATATGCTTTCAGCTTTATTTGAACTAAACATTTTTCCTCATCTCCAACTATTTTCCTCATAAGGAAGTTTGTACCTAATGTGCCAGCACTAAACAAAACATCACAATAGGTTAATACTGCCATTAACCTAGAGGCACTGTAGAGTATTTAAAATATTTTAAATGCTATTATTGGATCATCTTAGCTGTAACTCGAGAACAGACAAATTAAGATCTAAAAAAGGAACTGAATTTGTGGCTGCAAGTTTAAATTAGCTTATATGCAACACCAATAAAATCTCAAAATCCTTGCTGTGTTTACCCTATCACAAGGTGAATGTGAAAACTGTTGTGCTTAATTCTTGCTGACAAATACTTTCACATGTATTGGCAAACAGTCAGCTACAGTTGAATAGAACAAAGCAGCTGCTCACAAAGCTCAGCCAAGAGCCAATAATTGTTAGTCTTATTTCTCCTCTGCTGTTCACTAAGGGATTGTGTCAAAAAGTCAGACGCATATTTCAGATGCCCAAAAGAGACATTCTTGTATTACCATTCTTTTGTATGTACATGCTCATGGAAGAACATCAGTTATTCCCCAGGCACAGACTGATTACGTGATCTGTTCACTGAAGAGTCTGGGAAGTCCTAGTGGGATCCTGCTCTGAAACCATTTTACTGTACATGATTGTAATAAACTTGTCTTGGTGCCATTGACTTTGTTCCTGACGGTCAAAGATTGTTCTTCCTTCACCCTGAATGTCTCTCATGCCAAAACACTCTCAGCAGAGCTGTAATACACCATATATAATAAAAATCCATCTCTTTCATAGGCTTTCTATTGCTTCTCTGGCCAAATTTCAACCATGTGCACTCATCTTAAGTTGTAGAATTGGTCCTTTGTGATTTTGTGAAATGATAGTAAGGTAGCAGAAACCATGCTTGAACCATCGCAAAACTAAAAGAAACAAAGTTGTCCTGAAACTACAGGCCAAGTGTAATGCACTGCTTAAGCTGTGAACTCACACATGGTAAGATTATTGCTTTCTAGACACAGAGAGTTAGCAAAATTTGCTGCTCTGAGGGTCTAAAATTTAACCTTATAAAATTTAGCTTTATGTTATGAAATTATAGTGACTAATAACTCCTTATTTAAAGAGACTAGAAACAAACTGTATTCTTTCTGCAAAATAAAAAGGAAAGTACATATTGGCATAGATTCCTGGCTATTAAAGTCAGGAATACCTTTTTTTTTTTAAAAAGGTATCATGAAACTGTGCTATAAGCCCTTTCTCATTAACTAGTGCCACTTTGTTGTGCTATTTAAGATGTATCTTATTGTAACTGTGGTGGAAAGCATAGCTAGTGGACTATAAAAGAGATAACCTAGCTGTGTGTGTGTGTTTGATTGATTGTTTGTTTCTCCAAGAATGTTACCTATTCAGGTGATTATTATATTGGGACTCAAGATACCTCATTTGTACAGCTGGGCTGCTTCCCTGGGTATGAATTCTTAAAGGACATGACATAAGACTGCTGCATAAGATAAAATATAGAGCCTAAATCTCAAACAGGAACAAGCACAACTAGATAATTTTTTCATATAGAGAAGCGAAGAACATTAAAAAATATAGAAATATTTGGTTTCTGTTGTTTAAAATTGATATCTGGAGATTCTAGAAACATGAACTACATAACTCAGAAGGGGTCCTTCAAAATTTTCTTAGTTTTCAAAAGGCTGTCATTTTGTACTAAAATAAATAAAATGCTTTATAATCAGTCCCAGTGTTTTCTGAAAAGCAAGTGTCAAGATCCAAACCATTCATCAACCTTTTCCTGCTTTCAAATATTTACCCTGACATATTGTTTCCCATATTTTTTTTTTCCCAAAAAGGTTTCAGGTTGCATACAGCTGATATTTCTGATATTTCTGAGTTCCAGCAACATATTGTCATTCAGCTGCTATCTTATCTCTCCATAGTCAGCTGTGTTCTGTTTACCAACACATGATACCCATTGTACTGGCAGATAAATTCAAGCTGTTCTGTAGATATAAAGGCAATAGCAAGCTATTCATGTGGGACTTGATTTCCCCTAAAGAGGTTCACACAAAGAGGGTACTTCATGATATCAACTAGGGGAAAAGTGAATCAATACCTGGGAAGGGGAGGGGAGTTTGTGAAGGCATAAGGAAGATGGTAAGACTGGAAAACCCCCTCAAAGCTAAAATATAGTTTCTTTAAGAGTTATGACAATAGTAGTTTGCTAAGAATTATTCTCAAGTCTCCCAGTTTCCTCATTTCCTTTCTTTATTGTGATACTTCTATCTTTTTTTTTTTGTATCCCAGACCCATTGTTGCCTTTTCAATAGGAGCTTAAGATTCAATGACCCATTTCAGCCTCTTTTTTTCCATGTAACATTTATGCCATAAAGTTATGTAGCTGTTCAAATAGGTGAATTTTGAAAGTTTCTGAAAGTTAGAAAACACTAGTAAGGATGTAATTTTCTCCTTCATTTCTTTTTTCAAGGTCAGGAGTAGATTTGCTCAGATTTTCCCCTATCTGAAAAGGTGACTCAAGGTTCCTCATAGTCTTAAATGAGTTTTCCAGGATCGGTTAATTAAAACACACCTGTCTCCTGTAGTTTTGCTGAACATTGAAGCTGAAGTAGCAGGCACTAACAAAGATGCAGAGGAAAGTTCACAGCTGTTGATAAATTAAGAATATATTGCAATCATTTTACTTCTAGCTTTTTTTAATAGATTTGGATAATTTTTGTTGATAGATTTGATGACTTGAAAGCAGTAATAAGGAGAGTGGCATAAGACGAACAACATTTCTTTGTTTCTGTATTCAGAAAGTATATCATGGTGTATATAATTATGCAATATTTAATTCAGAGGACTTAAAATTTCTGTCCCAAAGCATTTTGGATAGCCATTGTAAAAAGTCACAGAGTTGCATACTTTGCCTTTGTGATCAGTCTGCTTCGGTTTGTTTCACTCGTTTGTTACAAATCAATGTGAAATCTAATATCTATCTTTTCTTTCTGTGCAAATCAAGAAAAAGCAAACAACCAAGCAACCCCCCAAAAAAAAACCCAAAAAACCAAAAAACACAACAAACCACAAATACCAAACACTTCCCAAGCTTTGTGTCTTTATGCACTTCCTAAGGGTTAGGGCAGGCCTAGCCACTTGGCTGGTGACATGCTCTTTATTAACCCCTCTTTTATTAACCCCTCTCCCTTCCCAAGGGGGAACAGAAAGGGAATAAGGGAGAGAGATATGTGGATTGGAAAAGAAAAGTGTATCAGCTTTAATGAAAGCAATATCATCACAGAATCACAGAATATTAGGGGTTGGAAGGGACCTCCGGAGATCATTGAGACCAACCTCCATGTCAAAGCAGAATCATCTAGGGCAAACTCAACAGGAATGCATTCAAGCAGATTTTGAAATTCTATAGAGAAGGAAACCCCACCACCTCTCTGGGCAGCCCTTTGCAGTGCTTGATCGCCCTCACTGTAAAGAAGTGTCTCTTCATGTTGAGGTGGAACCTCCTGTGTTCCAGCTTGTACCCCATGTTCATTGTTCTATCACTGGGAATGAACAAAAAGAGTGGCAACTTCATTGTGACACCCACCCCTCAGATATTTATAGGCATCTATAAGATACCCTCTCAGCCTTTTCCTTTCAAGACTAAACAGCCCCAGGTCCCTCAGTCTCTCTTCATAGGAGAGATGTTCCAGTCTGCAATCATCCTCACAGATCTCTCTTGGATCCCTGTCTTTCTTGAACTGGAAACCTCAAAACCAGACTCAGTGTTCCATGTGTGGTCTCACCAGGGCAGAGTAGAGGGGTAGGAGAACCTCCCTAGACCTGCTGGACACACTTTTCTTAATGAAACCCAGGATGTGGTTGGCCCTTTTGGCCACAAGGCCACATTGCTGTCCAGTGGATAACTTGCTGTCCACTAGGACTCCAAAGTCTTTCTCCATGCATCTGCTTTACAGCAGGATGAGGTTCTTCACCATGAGAGTGGTGAAACCCTGGAATGGGTTGTCCAGGGAGGTGGTCGAGGCCCCGTCCCTGGAGGTGTTTAAGAGCAGGCTGGATGAGGCTCTGTCCAGCCTGATCTAGTGTGGGGTGTCCCTGCCCATGGCAGGGGGCTTGGAACTAGATGATCCTTGTGGTCCCTTCCAACCCTGACTGATACTATGATACTAATCTGTACTGGTGAATGGTATTAATCTTCCCCGGATGCAGGACTCTGCACTTATTGAACCTCACGAGGTTCACCCTCACTGAGCTCTTGAGCCTGTCCAGATCTCATTGGATGTCAGCACTGCCTTCCAGTGTGTCAGCCACTGAAGAAGAGAGCTTGATCCTTCAGCTCTATACTATGCCATATGTGGGATGGTATACCTCATTGCCAGTTTTGAGTCATCTGTCCTGTCCACACCTCCTCACAAGTGCAACCCTCTACATATTGCATCTCCAATATAGTACAAAAGATCTAACAGTGACCTTGGTCTCCACAGGATCAAGTATAAGCAAGAGTATTTGTGCATGGCAGTCCCTGATAGTAACTATAAATATTGAGTGTTACCATTTCTAGAAGCAGACACTGTCTAAAAATATGTTCTGTTAACTTCTTCAAGTGCAGTTACTCAGTAAAGATTGAGCTGAAAAGTGAAATCAGTGAACCAGAATTAGTTCTCTTCCAGCTCAAAGGCAGCTCTGCACAAAGGGTTTAGAGCTCTCAGCGCTGGAGCACGTTTCCTGGCCACTTATGCAGGGATTGGCGGTGGTGCCGCTGCCGCCAGGGGTCATTGTGAGACCATACTGGCGGCTGAGCCGGAGTCGCCTGGTAAAATGTGCTGTGATTTCAAACGACCTTGTTCTGCTGCAAAAAACATACATAACTCATTCCGCCGCAAACCGCTGGAAGTGACTTTTCATTTCGGTCCAGCTTTTAGTTGTTGCTATAGTTTTGCTTTGTTTTGTTTCGTTTTGGTTTTTTGTTTTGTTTGCTATTGTTCCAAAGCACAAAAATGCATCATCTAAAAAGAATAATAAAATTTCACTCATAAAAAACCCTGCAGTGAAGTTTCCCTAGTTCAGACCAGTGAGTCCATCGAAGTTGCTAAGCTCATTTCAGATCACCAAGAAAGCTCAGCTTTCTTCACTAGCCTTAAAGGGACTCATTCATCAGCCTAAACCACTTTACACAAACTCTCACAACAAAGCCAGTGGAATATTAAAACAAAATGAGCAATGGAATCAGCAAATTGAACACTGAACATTCAAGTTACAGAACAAAGCAATCTGTTAGTCCAAACTCATTTTCATTACATTGAAAACAAAGGGGGTGGGGGAGGGAACACAAATAAACAAACAAACAAACAAAAAAAGCAAACAAACCCCCAAACATTAAAAAACAAACAAACAAACAAACAAACAAAAAGGCAGCTTTATATTATATTTTGTGGAATGGTTCTCAAATGAACACCATAAAGAAGTGCCTAATTAACAGAAGGATATAATCAGACTAAAAACATTTTCAAAGCGACAGTGGAGTAGCAAATACAATGATAAAGTACAGACAGAATACTTTAGAAGTAATTGCTCTCACCCATATGGAAAGGTTAAATGTACAAGACACTCTGAGCACATTTGATTTACTGTATTATTTTATGGCCTGTATTATCTAAATAATCAGATCTGATGATGACTCAAATAAATGGGCTCTATATCTCAATGCCAAGGTGTACCAACAAGATTTGAAAGGTGAATGCTTTAGTCCAGAAGAAAAGAATCAGACAGAAAGAAGTCCACTCATGATTTGAAAAATGCTGCTATGTTTCTCCTCTGTTGCAAAATGTATTGAAGAAAAAAGGGGAATCATCTTTAAAAAGGGAAGCAAATTAATATTCTTTCCTTTGCAACCAACATAAACAAAACCAAAGCTTATCTATGAGCAGAAAAAGAGGTCAAAGTAAGATTAATTTGATCAAAATACTTTCCCTGATGACAAGTACAAATATTTCATGTTGGTGGTATGCTTCATTCAGTTTTCTGAGCCTCATAATTCATATGCATTTCTGTGTAAATGCTTCAGAAGGACATCCTCGAATCACCAGCAATCCACCCTGCTTGTATATCAAACCTTATGATTCACTGATTACTTTTTTATAGATTTTTCTTAAAAAAAAACAAACCTCCATGTATTGCTCTTCAAATTTTATGCAGTGATTTTTCTTTGTTTAGATCTTTAAGGACCCATTGAGATTTTTGATAGAAGAGAAGAGAATAGGAAGAAGTTTGAGAAAACTATTCTGAGTTATGTTTTATTGGAGACATTTTTACAACCTATGGGAATACCATACAACATATGGGAATACCATTTGAAGAAAATGAGCCTCTTTCCCCTTTGGAATAGACTAGAGTAGACTAGACTAGACCAGACCAGGTTGGAAGAGACCTTCAAGATCATCACGTCCAACCCATCATCCAACACCATCTAATCAACTAAACCGTGGCACCAAGCACCCCATCAAGTATCCTCCTAGACACCTCTAATGATGGTGACTCCACCACTTCCCTGGGCAGCCCATTCCAATGGGCAATCACGCTCTCTATGAAGAATTTCTTCCTAACATCCAGTCTAAACCTCCCCTGGCACAGCTTGAGACTGAGAAATGAGAAATGCAGCAAATCTATGTGAACAGAATTTATGAACAGTGTTTTTGAGGATTTTCTGCTTTTATTTGAGTTTCAAATACCATAAAATGTAACAAGTAATTCCACTTGCACTCTATGACTGCACAACCTGAGAAAACAAAATGTAGAAAAGTTATTCTCCCTCCATTACTGAGTACTTTTAATTGAAATAGTTGGAAAATGTTTAATTTCTAGGAAATCATAACCACTTCAGGATCACTTATGAAGTCTAAATAAAAAAGTGAACAAAGAAAAATAATGGTAAAAGCCATTTGAAGTCTTTCAGTAAAAAAGCAGTTGCAAGTAAAGTTTAGCAACTTCCTTTGGATAAAATAGCTACAGAATCTTATAAAGATTACATGAATGTCAACATTGTTTTTCTCATAATAATGACAAAGAATGAGAGAAGTACTCGCTGGTGCTGGTCTCTTCTCCCAGGTAATTAGTGATAGAACAAGAGGGAATGGCCTCAAGCTGTGACTGGGTAGGTCTAGACTGGACACTTGGAAGACTTTTTTTCTAAGCAAGAGTGGTCAGGCATTGTAATGTGCTGCCCAGGGAGGTGGCTGAGTCACCACCCCTGGATATGCTTAAAGGTCGTTTGGATGTGGTGCTTGGGGATATGTTTTAGGGGTGAACCTTGCAGTGTAGGGCTATTGGTTGGACTTGGTGATCCTGAGGGGCGATTCCAACCTGAATGTTTCTGTGATTCTGTGATAACAGACCAAAGTTTAGCAAACTGGAAGAATATGTACATATATCTGAAGAGAGATATATTTATAATGCTACTTAGTAATTTTAATGTTGACAATGTTTTAAAGTACTGCCAAACCAGATGTGAGAGGGAATTTTGACAGTTATGAGTTGTTTCTTATGGACTGATGACAACATGGAAACTCTAAATTAGGAAGCTGTAGTGGGAATGTATATGACACTACTTTGGTTAGCTGATCATACCAGTAAATATGATAAATAGGAGAGAGTAGCATTATGTCACAGCTGGAGATATAATTACTGTATGAATTACTGCTTGATAGCTTTTGTGCTATGTATTAGGGAACATGTGTCTCAGTTTTACTGATTAACCTACTGAAAAACACTCCCAGCAACTTGAAAGCGTGGAACAAAGTATTGTTCCTGTTATTTTTACATTATTATATCTAAGCCTCTTTTTTCTCTTTTTTCTTCATTATTTTTATAAATTTCTGGTGGAATAAAACCAGAAGAATCTCACATGACTGTAAAAAGTTTCTGGCCCACAAAATTAGAACATATTGTGTTTCCTTGACCTTCTACCATTCAAAAATTCTCAGCATGAAAAGAATTCTCCTGGCTAACAGCTGCAGAGTCATTTTAATCAATATTTAGATCAGATTCTGTAAGCATTAGTATCTCAAATGAATTGGCCTGAATTTCAACTTAGATGAAGCCAAGTTTCAATCGTAGTAAAGACTAAACAGATCACATCTCTTTTGGGATTTGACAAAGAAATTAAACACTCCCTTCTGTCCTTCCCTGTTTTATTTTCTTTCCTTTTTAATTTTTTTTCTGAGTCTTTGATGAAATCCTAGTTTTAGTTTCTGTTGAAGGCTTAATCCTGTAAGACATTCAGTCTACTCATGATCCATTAAATGTCCTCAAGCAGTCATTTAACTTAATTTAAATCATAATTAGCTTAAAAACAAAATAATTGTCTATATGTTGGTCTAATGCTTAACACTCCTAACACTTCTAAGGATCAACAAGATTTTGGTGCTATTAAGCAACTCTTAGTCAAGAAAGAGACTTATTTTACTTTAAAGGAGAAACATAGAGAGAGTGATTGCCCATTGGAATGGGCTGCCTGGGGAGGTGGTGGAGTCGCCGTCACTGGAGGTGTTCAGGAGGAGACTTGACAGGGTGCTTGGTTACATGGGTTAGTTGATTGGGTGGTGTTGGGTGATAGGTTGGACGTGATGATCTTGAAGGTCTCTTCCAACCTGGTTTATTCTATTTATTCAATTCTATAGATCACATGACCTTTGCTGAGAAGCAGGACACTTTCTCCACTGACTGTAGAGCTGGCCTGAGATGACTAATTTTCATGTCTGAAACCTCAGCTCAGATACTCATATACAGATGTCTAACACAATTTGTGATACCATTAAATTACTCTAGATGTCCTTCAGTTGCTCCTCTGGAGCCAAACAGGTCCTCCATAGATCCTTGGATATGTATGTTACCTCTGAGGTATTCTTGGTTTCTAAAGACCTTTTTGTGAACAGCTGGACTGGGCTCCAGCTTCTTTTATGAGGGAAGTTCTCTGCTTGCATTGAACATAAGACTTTTTGGTTAAAGAGGAAGTCGATGAGCAAGTTTTAGATGCCTCAGAAAACGAGCAACACTTGACTACAGCTTCTTCAATTATATTATGAACTAGGTTAAGATATCTGAAGTGGGAAAATTCTCATGTAAAAACACTCTTTCTTTCTCTCCATTGCTAATAGAAGTATGGATTAGTTGTGATGTAAACACTTACTTCACAGGCATCACTTTTTGTACTGAGATACTTACACATAGATATCTAGTGTTTTCTCAGATGACCTAGAGTATTCCATCTGGCCTTTACCTCCTTTCCCAGAGGTACAGTCTTCCACAGATCCTAGGTCATGCATGCTAGTACCTCATAGACATCTCAAATTCCCCTCCAGGGAATCTCAAATGTCAGTGAGAATCGCTTTTCAGTAACAATAACCCACTCCAAAAGCTAAGGATGTAGAAGCCTACCTCAGGGCCAAAGGTAAGACAAGAGCCATCTTTTGTGGGTTTTTTGTTTGTTTTGTTTTTAATGCAATTTGTAATATTGGGGACAACCCATTCCAGGGTTTCACCACTCTCATGGTGAAGAACCTCCTCCTCACATCTAGCCTGAATCTCCCCACCTCCAGCTTCATTCCATACATTTTTGTATCTTGCCTTGTCCAGGAAGCAGTATTCAGAAAAACTGAAAAACCTAATGAAAATATATATACTTCTAAAATTATCATTGATATTAATTTGGTCTTTTTTTTTTTTTAATCTAAGACTTCTTCTTATAAATAAGGAAAAAAATTCAATAGCATAGTGTCATATTTTTAAATCTCAAAGGGAGGTAGGGAGGTCTTTTGTTTTGTTTTGGGTTTAGTTTTGCCTTGTTTCCCCCCACCCCCCCCCAGTGATTGAAATTGAAGTGAGAAAAAATTGCCAATGGTGGGAATAAAAGTAAACAACCTTGCTTTGGGGAAATGTCATTTACAATAAAGTTTCAAACATTCCAAAACGTTTCATTTATTCGTTGAAGGCATTTTACCTTTGTTAAAGGTTTATGTTACAGAAGAAATTAATTGGTGTGCTTACTCTGAAATAATTCCACAACAGATAGATAGGTAGATAGATAGATAGATAGGTAGACAGATAGATAGATAGATAGATAGATAGATAGATAGATAGATAGATAGATAGATAGAAAGGCAGACAGATACATAAGCAGATACAGATAAAATTATATATTCACAGTAAAGTGTATGGGTAATAGCTTTATATATCTATATCTATACAAATAGTTGATGTCCACATATCATAGTATCATAGTATCATAGTATCAGTCAGGGTTGGAAGGGACCACAAGGATCATCTAGTTCCAACCCCTCTGCCATGGGCAGGGACACCCCACACTAGATCAGGCTGGCCAGAGCCTCGTCCAGCCTGCTCTTAAACACCCCCAGGGACGGGGCCTCAACCACCTCCCCGGACAACCCATTCCAGGGTTTCACCACTCTCATGGTGAAGAACTTCCTCCTCACATCTAGCCTGAATCTCCTCACCTCCAGCTTCATTCCATTCCCCCTAGTCCTATCACTACCTGATGTCCTAAGAAGTCCCTCCCCAGCCTTCTTGCAGGCCCCCTTCAGATACTGAGAGGCCACAATTAGGTCACCTTGGAGCCTTCTCTTCTGCAGACTGAACAGCCCCAACTCTTTCAGTCTGTCCTCATAGGAGAGGTGCTCCAGCCCTCTGATCATCCTCGTGGCCCTTCTCTGGACACGTTCCAGCACGTCCATATCCCTCTTGTAATAGGGGCTCCAGAACTGGACACAGTACTCCAGGTAGGGTCTCATCAGAGCTGAGTAGAGGAGGACAATCACCTCCCTTGACCTGCTGGCCACATTTCTCTTGGTGCACCTGCACACTGAGAGTTCATGTTGAACTTCTCATCCACCAGCACCCCCAAGTCTCTCTCCTCCGGGCTGCTTTCCAGCCAGTCTCTACCCAGCCTGTATTTGTGCCTGGGATTGCCTCGACCCAGATGCAGGGATATAAAGATAGTAATTTCATAGTTTCATAGTTTCATAGTTTCATTCAGGGTTGGAAGGGACCACAAGGATCATCTAGTTCCAACCCCCCTGCCATGGGCAGGGACAGCCCACACTAGATCACGCTGGACAGAGCCTCATCCAGCCTGCTCTTAAACACCCCCAGGGACGGGGCCTCGACCACCTCCCTGGACAACCCATTCCAGGGTTTCACCACTCTCATGGTGAAGAACCTCCTCCTCACATCCAGCCTGAATCTCCCCACCTCCAGCTTCATTCCATTCCCCCTAGTCCTATCACTACCTGAGATCCTGAGAAGTCCTTCCCCAGCCTTCCTGTAGGCCCCCTTCAGATACTGGAAGGCGACAATTAGGTCACCTCGGAGCCTTCTCTTCTGCAGACTGAACAGTCCCAACTCCTTCAGTCTGTCCTCATAGGAGAGGTGCTCCAGCCCTCTGATCATCCTCGTGGCCCTTCTCTGGACACCTTCCAGCACCTCCACATCCCTCTTGTAATAGGGGCTCCAGAACTGGACACAGTACTCCAGGTGGGGTCTCACCAGGGCTGAGTAGAGGGGGAGGATCACCTCCCTCGACCTGCTAGCCACACTTCTCCTGATGCAGCCCAGGATCTGATTGGCTTTGCGGGCTGCAAGTGCACACTGAGAGCTCATGTTGAGCTTTTTGTCCACCAGCACCCCCAAGTCTCTCTCCTCAGGGCTACCCTCCAGCCAGTCACTGCCCAGCCTGTATTTGTGCCTGGGATTGCCTCGACCCAGATGCAGGACCCTGCACTTGCTCTTATTGAACTTCATGAGGTTGGCCTGTGCCCACCTCTCCAGCCTGTCAAGGTCCCTCTGGATGGCTGACAGCATCTGTTGTGCTAGTTTATTCTATTTGTGAACTTTAGAGATGTAAATAAGACAAAAAACAATCCTTTACTGTAATCACTGAGAATAATGAGATGTCATGAAGAATCAGACTTTAAGTAAAGTATCTCCATTATTTATGTAGGACATCTGAAGATCAATTTGGCTCAGTATTAGACCATCTTAGAATAGAATAGAATAGAATAGAATAGAATAGAATAGAATAGAATAGAATAGAATAGAATAGAATAGAATAGAATTAACCAGGTTGGAAGAGACCTTTGAGATCATCACGTCCAACCTATTGTCCAATACCACCTAATCAACTAAACCACACAACCAAGCACCCCATCAAGACTCCTCCTAAACACATCTAATGATGGTGACTCCACCACCTCCCCAGGAAGCCTATTCCAATGGGCAA